>NC_056441.1:59228456-59528456 GCF_018296145.1 Oncorhynchus tshawytscha
TTCCTTCAGGTTAGTGTTGTGCTGTGTTCAGTGTGACACAGTGTGTTCGTGTGGGCTGAATCGTGTTGGCTTGGGCCTGCCTTGCTGCTGCTGTCTACATCTGCTCTGCAACTTGGCTGAAGGAGACCATTTGTCTGGAGCCGAAATAGTGGGGCCATTACCGAGGAGTGGATGTGGCTTGTGAACTCTGCATGGTTCCTAAAAAGTCGGGGGGAGGTTGTGGAATCGTCCTGTGACGACATTGATGGGCCTGGATATGTGTGGTGGGGTCTGTGGTGCTTAAAATGAATGTGTTTCGCCTTCCTCAGCCCTACAGTCTTCCTCATACCTGAGTTCCACTTCCTTTGCACATCAGTGCATGCCATTCCTGTTTCGCCTTGCCTGTCTGCACTCTCAACCTACATTGACATTTTATTTTAGTTATTATCTAACCCAGTGTTTTCCTCTCCTGGAGTACCCATTGTCCTGCACTTTCATGTCATTTTTGGTCTTTACTGACCTTCCACAGAATTGCTGCAGCATGATTACAAGAGCATCCTGGCCCTGCAATACCTGAGCAACCCTCTGTCTGTATAACACCTGTCGTTGATGCTAGTACCCACGCCTTGTGATGAGATGCGTGCAGGCTCTGACTCGGCTCTGTGTCTGCTTTTAGGGAGACAAAGTCGTCTCCAACATCCTTCAATAACACCCGACCGACTTTGTTACTGTGTAGGTATTGGTACACCTCCAAACTTTTTAAGTTGCTCATCGCCTTACCATCGCAAGCTACGGATTCAACAAAGTAAGTAAATATGCTACTGTACGTGATACGAGGCCCCTTCTTCACGTCCTCTTCCCAACCATCAATTAGATGGGCTAATATTACCCTTTGTGATCTCCGTCAGGTTGTATTCCTACGTCATTATTCGTTTGGAAGCTCTTCATGAATGAATGAATGAATGAAGAAACCGCTTGTTGACTTTCGAACAGAAAAAATAACGCAGATGATTCGCGCAAGACATCATGGGACACGGGAAACTTGTGGATATGAAGGAGGAGGAAAATGGAGACGTGATCTGTTTTGCCGGGGGGGCTTGTAGGCTTCTCAGGAGAGAATAGCAGTGGATGAGTGTTTTCTATAGACAATCTAAATTGTCTTCAACACCATCTACTGTATGTGCTCCAAGAAATAGTTGAAAGTTCTGTAGTGATTTTCTGGGAATCAAAATGGCTAGAGCCAGTTTTCTTTGGGTTTAGTACTTGCTGACAAACTATAAGGCCTTCCAATTAGACCCCGACCGATATGTTTATTTTGGTTTGATACCAATTACGATTTTTGTGGGGGACAAAACGTACCGATATATTTGCCAATATATTGTTTTACAGCACGGAAATCATTAAAAAGTGACCTTTTCCACACGGAATTGTCATTAGTTGCCATCCAAAAGAGCAATTGTCCAATAACTATGCTTCAAATGTTGATTTCATACATTGTGACATTAATGACACATCATGAGAATGGCCTCAAATAATTCAGATCAGCATGAGATTCCCTTTTTTCATTCTATTCATTGAATATCAGTGGAGTTATCGATATAGCGGTAAAAGGCCAGTATCGGCCGATAATATTGGTGAAGGCCAATATCGGCCGATATCGGTCGGGCTCTACTTCCATTAATCTGAATTTTTGACACTTTTACTCATAATTGTCTCTTCCGTAGTCTACTGTTGTAACGAATGTGCCCTGAGAGTCGGGAAGCAAGTTCAGGAAGTGAGTGTTTTAATAAATAAACACAACATAATACGAAATAAGAAACACGAACAACGCACAGACATGACACAGGAACAGAAACAATAACGCCTGGGGAAGGAACCAAAGGGAGTGACGTATATAGGGAAGGTAATCAGGGAGGTGATGGAGTCCAGGTGAGTCTGATGACGTGCAGGTGTGCGTAACGATTGTGACAGGTGTGCGCCATAACGAGCAGCCTAGTGACCTAGAGGCCAGAGAGGGAGCACATGTGACAACTGGAATTCATGGTAAGTATAGTTTGATCAAGAAATCCCCACACGCAAGCTGTCCTCAAAGGCTTGGACCACAGCATTTCTAGAAAATTCTTGGGCAGTTATTTATATTTGGCCAAGCACACACACAGAGGCACACACGTGCGCACACACATACACACACTGATGGGTTCCTGCATTTCACATTTTTACCTAATTGGCTACTTTTTGGAAGATGCTCCGTTGATCAGGGGCCGGAGTTGGGGGTTGGGGCCCGGGGCCCTCCTGTGTGGTATTGAGTTCCAGTGTGGTGGCTGCAGAGCCACCTGGCTACCCTGAGAATGATAATCTGGCTCAGCTGGAACCTCTTCGGTTCCATTCTCCCTATCTTCCCTGCTGGCTTCCCCCCTGTCCCGTGTGCGCCAGATGTGTGCTGTCTTTGTGTTCCGAAACAACCCCGGAGCATGTGAAGTCCATTATGAAACAAGTTGTCCATGTGTTACTTTTTCCCCTCATTGTTTGGTTTGTCAAAGGCCTCCCGACTTGTAATGATGGACTTGTGCTATACTGTAGCCACATTTGCAAACTCTTTTTGCTATTCAGACCTCGAAGAGGAATTTCTGGCACGGCTATAGACAAGTATGAATTTCAGTGCTTGATTAGAAAGGTTTTTGGAGGGATGAAAGAGAAATACTTGATAGGGTATGGGCTGATAATGAGGGTTTTTACGTGAAAAATGTGCCAAGCAGCAAGTTATTCTCATGGACAGATACAATAATTCCATTACGTACAGTAAAATAATGGGAATGTAGCATATCATATCTTTCCATGGCATTAAAATACTGCTTTTTTTAGTCAATGTGGTTCTACTTTGTAACATCCACTAACAGCTGTTATTTAGTCAGGATCATGTATCATTGTAAGGCACTACATCTAACATATATTTTATAATTTACTTTGCCGTGGCTCCGGAACCAACTGCATATCGTTTCTGATTGCGCATTTGATTGAACTCCGGTTTCTGGTGTTCTCTTGTCTTCAAACCTGCTTAGCACCCAGACAGTGGCTATCAGGTGCATGATGGGAAGTGTGCTGGCAGGGGACAGCAGTGTGGCGGTGGACCAAAATCAATTGGCAGTGTAATGAGATGGCAGCGCGCCAGGTTGCCATGGAGCTCACTTGGGCTGTCCTTCACCGGAGGATTTGTAAATTAAAGAGAGAGAAAGATCAGGAGTAGAGAGAAAGAAACAGAGGGGGATAGAGAGAGAGAGAGAGCGAGAGAGAGAGAGAGAGTGGGAGGTGAAGGAACGAAGAAGGGCAGAGAGAAAAAGGGAGGAGGTGGGAAAGGGCTATGCATAGTTAAAATCAAGCCTGTTCGGGGTAGAGAGGGTTGTTATGCAGGAGCGATGAAGAATGAATTAGAGAGAAATAAAAAGACTAGAGTAAGACGCTGTGTGTGTTCTGGTGCTCTTATCCCAACAGCTTGAACTGTTTGTCTTTTCATTTCTTTAGGGCATACTGAATTTGTATTTTTCTACAAAATCTTATGTTCAGTAAGGAAAGAAAGGAACCTCCCTTGTCTGCCAGTATTGATTTCTTTTCCAATTTTCCTTCTCTCTTGCCAAAAGCATAGATGCTTTCTCTGAAAAAAACAGAATGGAATTAGTCTGTTTGATTTCAATGTAAATTCACTCATCGCTTCATCATGTTAACGTGTCAATCAGGGGCTGTCATGCAATATGTGGGACAGCAGTTTGTGTCATTACCAGAATGGTGTCACTACCACAACAAAATACAACTTTGCTCTGGTATTGACAGTTTCGGTGTGACAATTAAAACCTATTTTCCAAATAACTGTTGCTAATACATTATATTGCCAACACTATTTGACACTAGCTGATGGCGACTGCCATGTATAAATGGAATTTGCTATCTGTCTATGTTCACCATCTTTAAATACTCATTTTGGCCCTTGACTCATGTGCAGGTTCACTTTATTGGCATGATGCATTTATGTTGTGTTGCTGTACACACACACACACACACACACCTGAAGCTCATTACAGTTGCCCACTGCTACTGTACCCGTCAATCCATATTGGGGTTACTATAGCAGTCAATCCACTTCCTGATGTTATCAAGCACCTCATCTGTGATTGGATAGAACTGACACTTTACATTACTGTCTGTCTCCTCCTCCCCCTCCCTTCTTCCTCCTCCTCCTCCTAGATATAGGTCCTAGCAGCTAGCTAATATGGCCGACAACATCTGTTGCCAGTGAGTGTTTTTTTCTCTCTCCCCGGACTAGCAACTACAGCTAATGCCGGGCTTGCTAAGTAGAGAGGGAGGACTGTGAAAGGACAGACTGTCGGCGGTGGCAATCGCTCGCAACACCAGCTGTGCCCTCTCCCACTGGGCACTGACGCTCATTTGGGCCAGGTCATCTAGGGACACGGAGAGAGAGAGGGAGGGGTGGGGAAGAACGAGGAAGGGAGGGAGAAAAGTGGGAGAGGTAAGGAGACAGAGAACGAGTGAGGGAGACAGAGAACGAGTGAGTGAGACAGAGAATGAGTGAGGGAGTGAGGGAGTGAGGGAGTGAGTGAGTGAGTGAGTGAGTGAGTGAGTGAGTGAGTGAGCGAGCGAGTGAGCGAGGGGAGGGAGGGAGGGAGGGAGGGAGGGAGGGAGGGAGGGAGGGAGGGAGGGAGGGAGGGAGGGAGGGAGGGAGGGAGGGAGGGAGGGAGGGAGGGAGGGAGGGAGGGAGGGAAAGCTGACTGACTGACTGACTCCCTGTAGAAAAGGCAGGAGAAGGAAGGGAGGTTGTGATCCTGGGTCTGCCTCTGGCTCTTTGAGTCTGTGTGCCACAGGGCTGGACATACAGACAGCCAGGCAGTGGAGATGGAACAGATCTCACAGTGTCACTGGAGAACAAAAGCACTCTTCATCCCTATGCATCCTTCCATACATTTGCTCATATGGCTCTCTCCAGCCTGGCTGGGGTTCTATGATCCTCTTAGTGGTGTCCTATCCCAATGCCAGACGGGCACATTCCTCAGACGTTGATGACGATCCCAGATAACAATCATAAACTGATGAGGAGAATTTTAGACTATACTAATCAATACCAACTCATGCTAATTGACATCTCTGTGGTGAGCGATTGTGGCTTGGAAAACTTTTGGCGCTGCTGTGCATTGTGGAAGAGTAAGAGACTGAACGACTGGGCTGGCTGAGGTGTGGATTAATGCAAGGCATTGGTGGAGGGCTGCCGCAGTAGTGCGTGAGTGGAATATCAGAGAGAGAGAGGGGAGAAGAGGGAGAGGGAGAAAATTTGCAACGGGTGAGACACAGTGTCTTCTTACAGTAAATGAACACTCATAGGCTGCATGCACTCAGCGCTTATTTATTTCAATGCACATGGAACAACGTTTCCCCCCACCCTTCATTAGAATTGAGCAGAACACTGTGAATGCTGATTGCTGGTTCACGTTTGTTTTGAATGGGTATTCTTCAGTGTGTTCTATTGTTGTCATAGCATTAGGAATGAGTCATTTAATAGGATCTATGTGGTTGTTGTGCTCTATTTGCTGGCTGTGTGTGAATCCCCTCCAGGAATCCCCTCTATCTGACAGCCCGGGCCGGGGTTATGCCCATGTCACGGTGTCAGCCTCAGGTTATTGAAGGGGAAGTGGAGACTAGGATTTAGAGAAGTCAGTTCCCACAGGATTCCGAGAAGTCAGTTCCCACAGTCGGTAACACTTTATTTTACGCCTACAGGTATAACGAATTACAATATGGTTGAAATGGTTGTAATGCATTATAAGACTTGTTATAAGCATACATGACCCCCTTAGTGTCTTATTATCATCTCATAATGATCCTGACTAAATACCAGCCATTGTAGAAATGTGGATACATAGATAGACATTATAAGCCTTGTTATAACACATGTTAATGACTCATGCACGCTAATAACAAGTTAACAAGCATTATACCGGCAGTTAAATGTTACCCCAGTCACTTAACTGTTGTTTGTGTGTGTGTGTGTGTGTGTGTGTGTGTGTGTGTGTGTGTGTGTGTGTGTGTTGTGTGTGTGTGTGTGTGTGTGTGTGTGTGTGTGTGTGTGTGTGTGTGTGTGTGTGTGTGTGTGTGTGTGTGTGTGTGGGTGTGTGTGGGTGTGTGTGTGTGTGTGTGTGTGTGTGTGTGTGTGTGTGTGTGTGTGTGTGTGTGTGTGTGTGTGTGTGTGTGTGTGTGTGTGTGTGTGTGTGTGTGTGTGGGTGCGGGTGCGTGCGGGTGTGTGTGTGTGTGTGTGTGTTTTATCTCCATGCTTGCGTTTGTGCTGTCTGAACACTGAAAGTGATAGCCCACTCTCTATCACTATCAGTGTTCAGTACAGAGCAACTAATACTTTATGCCATCATTGTTTTTCCTGACGGCTTATTTTGGGTTTGTCGCTCATTGCACACGCAATGCGTTGTGCATTGCTCAGTGCTATGTTTATTCACCTCAGATTGTTAGATGTGCTACGACATGGATGTAATCCAGTGATATACTGTACAGCACAGTGACAGGGGGACACAGAAACTATAACCTGAACCATACTGTGTCAATGTACTGTATGGGAGCTCAAATTCAAGTACACACACACATGGTCAATAGATATCGGCAGTGTGTGCCAAGCTCCCAAAATGACTTCTTATTTTCTATAAATCCAGGGCCTAGGCAAACTGCAGATTGGGTATTTATTTTTGGTGCAGGGAAGTCTTTCAAGAAGTGTGTGTGCATGTATGTGTGTGCGTGTGCGCATGTGCGTGTGTGCATGTGTGTGTGCGCGTGTGTATGCTTATGCTTGTGTGGTTGTGTGTGTGCCCATGCTTGTGTGTGTGTTTGTCGGGAGGTGTGGGGTGTATGCGTGGGGGGGGGAGAGCTAGCAGTAGGAGGACTGTGGTGTACCTGGACTCTCTCTCTCCAGCTGGGGAAGAGAAGCGTTAACGGAAGGGGCGAGGTTAAAAGGGGTGAAGGGGCTGGTGCACAACTCCATTTTCCCTTTCGCCGAATTTCCACAGTCTCTTCTTTCTTTCGCTTTTATTCAACAGAGTGAGTCAGTGAAAGAGAGCAATAGAGAGAGAGAGAGAGAGAGATAGAGAGAGTGAAAGAGAGAGAATCAAGACAATTTTTTTAAGAGTCGATCTTGGCTTTCTTACAAACAGATGTTGCCTGTCATTTGGCCGTTAAGCAGGCACCCGGTTAGTAGAACACAGAGGTTTTACTGCCTGAAAATATTAGTTCTTTCTTATTTGTCGTTTCATTATCATGATGAAAATCGAACTCTTATAAACACGGAAATCTGTCTTTCTATTTCATTTTTTTTTTGTCTTTTAGTTCTCTCTGTCAGCTTTCCTTTCCTTCCTCTTCCTTCCTCTCTCTCTGCCTATTTTTCTTTGTCTCACTCTTACTCTCTTTTCTATTGCCTTTTTGATGGGTTCGTTAGTTGCATGTTTGTGTTTTGTTTCCTTGTGGGCCACAGTGGACCTTCTGCCAAGTGCTGTAGGCGCCCTGAGTAGAGAGAGAAAACATTTGGAAACAATAAAAAGACAATCGGTAAGTCATTATTAACCTGCTTTCAAGCTCGATGGTGCTTCTTCCTCGTCTTCCAGCTCTCTCTCTAATAGTTTCTCCAACTTCACAGTTTCAACCGTCAATATAACTTTCTCTTTTTGTGCTGTTTACACTTTTCAGTGCAGCGATAGGGCCTACCTGTACCTACAGTTCCTGGCTGTGCGTTTTGTTTGCATTTCTAGGCATTACGAGGTGCTAATGACGTGTCGCATACCTACCTCTCTTTTAATCTCCCTGCGTTTCAGATTGTCTCCGTGTTGTTGTGTTTGCTTGCTGTCGAGTGACGGTGGTGGTGGCTGTAGTGATCCCTGGCTCTGTGCTCTGTTCTGTCTCTCTGAGAGTGTGTTCACGGTAGCACCCTGGTGTATTTAACCTCTCCACCCCCATGCAGGGGCGAGGGGCTCTGCTCCACTGGGTCTGATGCTAGGGCTTCTAGGGTGTGGTTGGCCCCCGCTGCCCCTTTTGTCCCACTATTCTCAAGGTGTCTTTTAACTTCTTGGCACAGCCCCACTAACATAATTTGAGGAACTAGGCAGCAGCTTCAAAGTCAAATCTGTTGATTTCAACTCAAGTTGAGGGAAACAAGGAGGAAACCAACTTTGGGCTCTGAAAGTTCAATTTAACTTGTGTTTTCTTATTTTTTAGGCCACTTGTCACTTCACAGCAACCCATACAGGATTATCTGCTAAAATATCTATCATACATCTTCATTTGGATCATTTTTTTTGCATATTATATTTGTATCTATGAAGAAGTGGATGAATTATCTTAACAACCTTAGAACGGTAGAAATTCAATCCACATTGCAACTTGAAGAATTTCTCTTTTGGTTTGTTAACTACATACTAGCAACGCTTACAGTATGTATATTTATTCAATGTGATTTGTGTAGGAGGTAGACACATTGGTCAACACAATGATACACCTGGAGTGAGGCATTTTAGTCTTAAGCTTTGTAGTGTTCGTGTGATTTAATGAATAACTCTTGCCTGGGGATGTGCTCTCACTATTGTGAGCAGGCCAGTGAAACAAACAGCAGACTGGTTTGTGGGACTCAAGATCTAAAAAAAAACAAGCAATGAAATATCATAAATATGGACATTGGAGATGCTTGCAGTTTAGCCGTCTTTTTGAAATATAATGTAAATTAAACACAAACAGCAGTACCTCTTTGAAGGGGTTTTTCGATTGCAGCAACACTATTTTGTCTCCCTCCACTTAGTTCCGTTAACAACTATACACTGAGGAAGGCAACGTTAATTATCTCCAAATGATGGAAATTATTGTGAAACACAACCTTGTTCACAATCGCAACAACTTGTCAAGTAAAACTTCAAAAATAAATATATATTTTTTTACAAATGAGTTGATTTACTATGTTCATTCTCTGCCCATGTAGGACGGGGACCACTCAAATCTGCAGATTTTATAGCTTATATTAGGTTGGGAGTGTCCAATTTGATTAGATACTTTAGCGTGTGGAGTAAAAGCAATGTATTTGTAGTAAATCTTCAGTGCTCACGAGAGATGTGTTACTCTGTTGTTTTGCATGTTTTATTGCAGTCAATACAATTGAATTGAGTTACTTTGATTGCTAGGTTAGACATGATTTTCTGGGAAGAAACTATACTGAACACAAGGTTTTTGAGAGTACATCTATGCCCAAATACTTGTTTGAACAATTAGTCTGAGTTGTAGTTATTTTATGTGCATGTTCTCTTTAGGTTTTAGAGTTGTATGAAAACAGTCCATTAGAATACATGGCTAGAAATATAAACTAGTTAAACCGTTTACAGCAAAGGGGGAGTGGATTTTTGAGGAGTTGGACTTTTCCAAACAGGAGATAAAACAGAGTTACAATCACTGATTGTAAGCCTTAGTGCTATCTGGGATCAGTTTTAGTGATAATACTGATCTGTGTGCTTGCAGTTGAAGAAGGAAACTGAATTATGTTTTATCAGATTGGGTTAGAACAACGGTCATGTTTTTCATCTTGCGTAAAGTATCTATTTCTGAATTAGTGGTTTGAAGTGCTTTGATAATCTATTCATAGCAGAAAGGGGTACTGTCTATTCCTGTGCATATATTTTTTCAGTTCAGCACTCAAAACGTAAGCCCAGAGTGACACTTGAGCAATATGTCATTTTTTTCACTATCAATGTAGCTAGTATGAAAACCTCAGCTGAAGCAAATGTGTTAAAAAGTAATCATTGACAAAGAGATATTGAGTATTATAATTGTTTACTTAGAATTGACTATAACTTCTAATCATATAGGATTTAGTGTGATAAGACTTTTCTAAGTAATTCTTTTTCCAAATGATGTGGCAGCCTTACTGTTTCCTACCGCATATCTTCTACGCTACATAATCAACTTGTCATTGGGAACACTGATAATCTATGTCATAATATTGTCCTAATATTGTCGTAAACTAACAGGGGAGACTATATTCACTTAAGTCACTATAGTAACCTCATCCCTAACAACTGCAAATATAATTTATTGTAATTTCCATGACACCGCTGCAAGATTATGTTAAAACGTAGTTAATTTAAAAAATCTGTCATATTTTTGGGGAATACACCGAGCACTGCTCAACATTAAATACATGAAATACTGGATGATAAAACAATTTGCATATCACCTTTTGTCATTAATAAATTAATCTGTTAACTTTTGTTATTATTCTTCTTGCCTCAAGGTATATGACTAGATTTACTCCTTGTGGATACAATTAGTCACCATATCAAGCTTATCTGTGAGAATATATCAAATATGTGGTTTCATCATGTTATTAGGTATTGTATACTCTTGACTCCTTACAGTAGATGGACCCAACGTATGGATGGAAGAAACCTGCCCACAGCCACAAACCCGTAGATCCGAACTTGTGCTAACTGACCTCACAAGCTTGATTCTATAGGTCTCTGTCTGTGTGGCCCATGCAGCTGACCTTCACCCAAACTGTTGCACTCTTGAATCCATGGATATTAGTGTTAACCAATAGGATGGCATACTTGAAGATCGTTCTTCAATACTATACTGTTCCAGTTACTAAAAGGCTATTAGGTATGGTGGAATGTCTCTCCTCTACTCAATTTAAATATTGGCAATTTAGCAGATTCGTTTGCAGACGTTTTTATCCAAAGCAGCTTAAAGTTGACAGTGACCCAGTAGGCTACATTTAGTACATGTTATTGTGATCCGTGCGTGAATGGAACCCACAACCCTGGCATTGCCAGCAGCACCATGATCTAACCCACTGATCAACTCACTGTTATCGCTGTCCCCAAGACCCTTGCTACCCAGTGACTCCAGACTGCTTGCTCCCAGGCTGAGGTAGTAGGTTGTATAGTTGAGAATTACACCCCGGGAGATAACTGTACAACCTCCTAGCTTTCCCTGTGGTGTGCACAACTCCTGCCCACTGGGCAGCAAAATGCAAGGAGCCAACAACCTGATGACTCGGCATCTCCAAACCTCAAACTGAGAGGTCGGGTTGAGAGAAAGGGGGGGTGAGAGAGAAGGAGTGCTCAACTCAACACGTTTGGAAGTTTCCTCTTGTTGACCCAGGTTTTCTTTAAAAAAGTGCCCTAGTATTGGTCCCACTTTATTTATGAAGAGTTTATAAAGGTTTTGTAGAGTGTTTTCATAGTTTATTGATGGCGAAGGGATCCTTTATTGAGAGTTTATAAATCAGTAATAAACAGTTATAACTTGGTTGAAATTGTAGAATGGTGATTTATGGTATAGCTGAGACAAGCAGTGATGTGTGAGCCGAAGCACTCTGGCAAACTGAACAGTCTATAAACTAATTAGAAACCCTTTAAATAGGATACCTTCATGTAAAGCCTTACCAACTATTTTGGTTGAACCATGATGACTTCATTAGGTCTGTCTCAGACTACTTGATATAGCCGCCAGGAGTGGACGGTCAAGAAATGGAAGACGCTTGATAATTCATCTTATTCCTTTGAGTGTCTTGAATATCTCTATCATCTGTCTGTTCACGGGGCTCAGAGATCCACTCTGTCTAATAAATTACTAACTAGTAGACTCTAGAAGAGTTCCAGTTGAGGTTCGAATCCCTTTTTTTGAAACATTATTTCATCGTTTTGTTTGTTATTACTGTAAGAAACTTGAAAGTGAGTGCGTTTAGATGTGCTATCATCTCCTCTTCCACATATTTTCATACACGTCAACTCTCTGAGAGAGTACAACAGATGAGCAACACAGTCAACAGAAATGCTCCAGTACACCTTACAAAAGAATAACCAAAAACTGTTAAGAATGCTGCTGGTACTACTGGTAATATAGACGTGTGTATTTGAGCCGCTCATCAAACATCGATGCATAAACTGTGTAATAAACATTTACCATTCAGCTGTGATGGAAAGCCAAGCATACACGGCTTTGTTGAGGCCGAGCTCTACTGCTAATACACTCCGGTCTGAGAGTTATGAAGGACCTTTTAAGTCACCACTACCCATAAATGAAAGTACTACGCCATATTTACCTAACACATTCATGCGAAACAAAATATGCGGTTCCCAAGATAATTGATAGAGGCAAATGTGACATTGACCTTTTAGATTTGAGATAAAAGTAGTGTCATTATTTCATATGTTCATGGAATTATTTCTTATTTCCACTCCTTTACTATCCTTTTGGAGGAGATTACTGTATGTGAGAATGTATAGGTCTGTAAGAAACCTGCCGTGTAGGCTATCAACTTCTAAGAAGTGTGTGAGAGAAGCTGCACTATAATATTTGCTATTCCTTTGAAAGTTATAACAAAATCCCTGTACTGTATATATAATTTGTTGAAGCCTGCAAGCCATCTTCCTCCCTGTCTCCCAATTCAGGATTTGGAGGGTGCAGTTATTGGTTGTTGTAATAGAACAAAAGGCTGCCCCCTGTTGGTCAAACCACTGTGCTATCAGACAGTTGGATACAGGTTTAGACAGTGACTGCCAGGCAAATGAAGAGAACAATGAGACTTTATCTCAAGGTTCAGATTTATCCTAAATGCTCAGTATAGTGCATGTGTGTGTCTTACTTACCTGTGAGTGTGTGTGCGCGCACACACGTGAGCATGTCCGTACATGCATGCCAGCATGTGTGTGACTGTGTCTGTGCGTGCCTTTGTGTGTGTGTGCCTATGTGAATGTGTGTGGTGCATGTGCGTGTGTGTGTGTTTGTGTGTTTTGGGGGTGGCTGTCATGGCCTGTGTGCTGTGTAATCTCAGCCTTGATGCACTAATCCAAACCAGATCTGTGTGTGTGTGTGTGTGTGTGTGTGTGTGTGTGTGTGTGTGTGTGTGTGTGTGTGTGTGTGTGTGTGTGTGTGTGTGTGTGTGTGTGTGTGTGTGTGTGTGTGTGTGTGAGAGGGTCCAGAGCACAGAGGGTTGCTCTCTCGCCGCTGCTCTCTTTGCTGCTAATCATAGCCAAAGGAAAAGAGATGTGACATAAAAACACATCAGCCCAGGACCTCCACTCCAAGTCACGTCTGTGCACCGCAATCAATTTTCTCTTTTGATAATCACATGTCTTTTCAACACATTGGTTATCACCATACTCTGTTCTCGAACAGGTTATGTTTTAAGGCATTTACAATGGTTCAATTCTATCGTTGCTGTGTTGAAGACTTGTTCATTGTAATTGTAGAAGCTACGGTAGACCAACAGATCGACAAAGATCTCTTACTTATACCTGAATCATGGATTTATGAATTAGTATTTGAATGAATGTTGTCACACAGTTCCGTAACAGACTTAAGCAAAATCACTGAAAATACCTCCGGGATGTGTTCATGCCAACCATATTATTTATCTGTAGGATTTCATAGGGATGTGCTTAGTTGTCTATTTAATATTCCAACTTGTCTTTCTAGCATTGCTTTTATCCATTTCAAACTTCCCTGCAGATTTTTCAATAGTGAATGTTCACCCTACTGTCTGAATGGGGTGGCAGGTAGCCTAGTGGTTGGAGCGTTGGACTAGTAACTGAAAGGTTGGAAGATCGAATCCCTGAGCTGACAAGATAAATATCTGCTGTTCTGCACCTGAACAAGGCACTGTTCCTAGGTCGCCATTGAAAATAAGAATTTGTT
Source organism: Oncorhynchus tshawytscha (assembly GCF_018296145.1). Classification (NCBI taxonomy): domain Eukaryota; kingdom Metazoa; phylum Chordata; class Actinopteri; order Salmoniformes; family Salmonidae; genus Oncorhynchus; species Oncorhynchus tshawytscha. The sequence goes on from NC_056441.1 coordinate 59,242,170, forward strand.
CTTAACTGACTTGCCTAGTTAAATAAAATCATCTTTTTCATTCGTCCTTCCCTTTACCCTGCCTGCTCCTAGTCCCCATAGAAATATAAAAGTACCATTTCCAGAACTGCTGTTTCCAGCATCTATAAACCTGACTGACAGTATGTTGCTGTATGCTACACATCTGTTAGTGTTTAACTGTGACTGCCTCTGTACAGAATGCACCTTTGTTAAGCATTTCTGAATAAAGACTTCCACAACAAATAGAAGTGCCATCTTTACTGCTTTGACAGGATACTGTCCTCCTGCGCTTGTCAGCCTGAGTGACACATGTCAATCACACTCACCACAGCCTACTCTGTTTCAGACACCTACCTACACAATATTGTGTTACCGTGTTGTGCTACGTTTGATTGTGTTTGTGTTGTACACTGTGGTGTATGGTATGACACAGGCTGGTTTCTTTGACAGATCTGGGTCTGTGCTGACATACTGTATGTCCTTCATTGTTTATTTCTGAAGATCTTAAAAATAATCTAAAGTAGAGCACTGCATCAACTCCAATGAATCGTCAGCCTCCCAAGTGCAATGGCATTTTTGTTTGTCTTGTTGCTTCTATTATTCATTTTTGCATGAATTAATCAAGCCATGCTGTGTACAGACACTGTGTGTGTGTGTGTGTGTGTGTGTGTGTGTGTGTGTGTGTGTGTGTGTGTGTGTGTGTGTGTGTGTGTGTGTGCGTGTGTGTGTGTGTGTGTGTGTGTGTGTGTGTGTGTGTGTGTGTGTGTGTGTGTGTGCGTGTGTTTGTCAGTTTTTGTGTGCACGTCTTTGTCAGTTTGCTGTGTGTTTGTCAGTTTGCTGTGTGTTTGTCAGTTTGCTGTGTGTTTGTCAGTTTGCTGTGTGTTTGTCAGTTTGCTGTGTGTTTGTCTGTTTGCTGTGTGTTTGTCAGTTTGCTGTGTGTTTGTCAGTTTGCTGTGTGTTTGTCAGTTTGCTGTGTGTTTGTCAGTTTGCTGTGTTTTTGTCAGTTTGCTGTGTGTTTGTCAGTTTGCTGTGTGTTTGTCAGTTTGCTGTGTGTTTGTCAGTTTGCTGTGTGTTTGTCTGTTTGCTGTGTGTTTGTCTGTTTGCTGTGTGTTTGTCAGTTTGCTGTGTGTTTGTCAGTTTGCTGTGTGTTTGTCAGTTTGCTGTGTGTTTTGTTTCTGTTTGCTGTGTGTTTGTCAGTTTGCTGTGTGTTTGTCAGTTTGCTGTGTGTTTGTCAGTTTGCTGTGTGTTTGTCAGTTTGCTGTGTTTTGTCAGTTTGCTGTGTGTTTGTCAGTTTGCTGTGTGTTTGTCAGTTTGCTGTGTGTTTGTCAGTTTGCTGTGTGTTTGTCTGTTTGCTGTGTGTTTGTTGTTTGCTGTGTGTTTGTGTTTGCTGTGTGTTTGTCTGTTTGCTGTGTGTTTGTCTGTTTGCTGTGTGTTTGTCTGTTTGCTGTGTGTTTGTTGTTTGCTGTGTGTTTGTCAGTTTGCTGTGTGTTTGTCTGTTTGCTGTGTGTTCTCGGCGCCTGTCAAAGCCAGTCTAATATTAGTGGCTCATTGATCGCTGGCTGTTTCTGGACGAAAAGATGGTGATAAATGAGGATAGCTGCGGTGGGGTGGGGGGCGCGGGGGGTGGGGGGGGGGGGGCGCTCTCAAAACGCTAGCGAAAACGTAAAAGTGGTAGCATCAGGCTTTTTTAAGTGAGAGAAAGAGAGAAAACCGTCGGCACTGAGCCTTCATTGCAGTCCAAACAGGAGAAGCCAATACAATGCACAGTCTGTGAGACAGCAGTCAAAGAGGATTGGAGATTAGTTGGCCGGAGCAGACGCGCCCAGAGAGGGAAAGATGAAGAGAGAGTGAGCAGAGAGAAATGAAGAGGGCAGTGTGGTCTAGGGAATTTTTTCTCTCCCCGTCGTTGAATTGAACCTACATTGTGTTGTATGTCGCCAGCCTCCCCCTCAGCTATATTTGTCCCTCCCCCATCATCTCTCCCTCGCTCTCTCCCCCTCTCTTTCCGCTCTCCGTATCAAAGCCTGGGGGAGCCAGTGGAGATTAAATGTAGCCTCTATAAGCCAAGCACATCATGTAGCTATGTTTCTATGACCTGCTCTCTCTTTCTGCTCTCTCTCTCCTCTCATTCTCTTTTTGAAGGATAGTGTTAATGATGTCGGGCATGTGTGAGGTAGTGAGGCAGTGAGAGAGAGGGACACACGGAGAGGGAGGGAAAGTGAGAGAGAGAGACACACGGAGAGGGAGGGAAAGTGAGAGAGAGAGACACACGGAGAGGGAGGGAAAGTGAGAGAGAGAGACACACGGAGAGGGAGGGAAAGTGAGAGAGAGAGACACACGGAGAGGGAGGGAAAGTGAGAGAGACCGTATGAGACAGAGAGGAATACGTGCAAGAAGAAAATCAAGGAAAACAGAGGATTTGTTGACGGGAAACAGACTTGAATAAAACACTGAAAAGGTGGAAAAGTGAGAGGCGGCCGACTTTCTCATTCCCCCTCCTCATCTCCCTCCTCCTCCTTAGCCTCCTCCTCCTCCTCCTTCTCCTCTCTTTCTGTCTCTGTCTCTATCTGTCTCTCCGGCTGATACAGCAGAGAAGTGGGCCTCTTGTTTTAAATTATTACATCTGAGCAGGCAAATTACTGGATAATATTTCCACATTTTTTGGGAAAAGTATTTTTTCATCTCCTGCCATGCAGCAGGAATGCATGAAGACGAGAGCGGGAGACCTGGGATTCACAGTTTTCTCTTTTCCCTTCTTCCAATTTTGCATGTGTTTCTGTTCTGCACTGAGAGAGAGAGAAAGAGAGAGAGAAGGAGGGGGGTGAAATAAAATTGATCAATGTTAGCGAGGGAAGCAGAACAGCAGCAACATCCATTGATGCATTTGGTCTTTTAATTAGTTTGGATATTTTTGGGGTCTTGTGGCATATACGACAAAAACTGTTAATTTTCTTCTAACCTGAACTGGATATGAAATAGGGATATACAACTGAGTAAAGGCGGCATAGGTTAACAGCAGCGAAACAAAGTGAGTGAACATGTGTGTGTGTGTGTGTGTGTGTGTGTGTGTGTGTGTGTGTGTGTGTGTGTGTGTGTGTGTGTGTGTGTGTGTGTGTGTGTGTGTCCTCCCTCCTCCTCTCTCTCAGTGAGCCAGCAGACTGGTATGCTTCACTGGTGCTGTGGTCCTGGCTACAAGCGGTGGTAGGGTTCACTCTCATCCTCTCTTCTCACTCCCTGTTCTCTCTCCTTTTTTCATACCTGCTTTTTATCACCATCGCCATCTTTTATTGTTATTCTGAACTTTTCCGTTCACTGAAACCCCTGGGAGTAGCCTCTCGTTTTCTCCGAGTCATTTCCCTCTCTCTTTCTGTCTGTACACGGTGGTTTCTTCATCAGCCTCACCACCCATCCTCTCTCCTCCTTCTCTTATATCTGTCCGTCGGTTCGCTTCGTCTCCCTGTCATCGACCGACACATTGCTCCCCACTCGTGCCACTTTCATCCTGTAACCGTCTGTAAAGCCTGCAAGATCTTGTCCGAAACCTTGTCGACATGAGTTTAAACCTGAGTTAGTTTCTCTCTCTCTCTCTCTTTCTCTGTCGAGCAGGCTGCAACAAGGGACAAGGGCTGGTGCCTCCTCATTACGAACCAGACCTGGGTAAGTTGATTGAAGCTGTTTTCCTGCCGCTCTCTCGTTCTTTTCTCGATCTACGTAACTTATGGCTGTAGATTTAGACCGCCTGCCTCCCTTACACCTCTCTGTCTCAAACTGGTTGTGGAAGGTTCAGTGTGGATTCATATTCAACCATCCTCGTGCACATATCCAGATCATCGCTCTGCCCTCCTAATATTGAAATGAAACGAGCCACATGAATGTTTCAAGATAAATTGACTTTGTGTTCTTTTGCTTGGGTATTCTGTAAAGTAGTTTTGAGTCGGTGGTTGGTGTGCTGCTGAATCCAGGATTTCTGTCTGACCGTCCCTTAACAACTGGCAGCTGCAGCTTAGGAATAGAGAGCATGGGAGCTTAAGGAACCGAGGGCTAGCTTTGGGTTTACCTGGAGCATTTTTCAAAGTGCTGTATTGTTTCACCTGGGGGAGTGGGGAGAGACACAGAGAGGAACATAGGGAGAGAGAGGGAGAGAGAGAGAGAAAGTCGGTGGGAGGCGGGGGTCTCTCCAGAGGGAGAGAGAGAGGCAGAGGGGGGAGGGGGAGATTGGTCAATGTTGTGTCTGGCTTATGGTTGCACTTGTTGTATGTTATACAGACAGGGAGCCAGAGAAGGGGGGCATGCATTGCCGATATACCTCACGGAAGGAAGCCTTTATTGTCATGGATATCGTGTGTTTGTTTCTAGTCTATTTGGTACTCTCATGCCAGCATGATTCATTCGACTCACAGTCTGTCTGGGAGTGGAAATAGTACAACTATAAAATGTGCCTCTCGCAATCCCTGAGACCCTAACTTGTGACGTTGTGCTCTCATGTCCACGGGTTAGGCTCTCGGGAGCTGGGAGTGGTGCGCTGTCGTCCCGTCTGTCGCTCTCTCTGCAAGACAAAGGCGTTTCAGACTGTCAAACGTACACAGACACACTAGATTGTCAGAGAAAGGAAATCGTCTGGAATGAAAAGTGAAAAAGGTTAGCTGGAATCAGGCGGCAGTGTATGTGGGGGGGGTCGAAGGAATGCCGGCTCGAGGGTCATGTGACACAATGGTGGGTTGAAATCAGCTGAGGAATCTTTGTGGTGGGGTGGATGATGGAGGGGGGAACTTACGTTCAGTGAACGTTTAAGCTAACGTTACCAATCCTGCACTTGTGGCTGAGGCCCACAAAAAAACTCAACTAGCCACTGATCCTGTCTGCTCTGTTATTCCTTTGTCCTTCTTCTGGCGACTGGGAAAGTGTTTCTTTCTGTTTTTGTCCATGCCTTATTCTGTCTTGAGAGCAGCACAAAGTACTGTGGAGAGCGTGAACCTATAACAGCTCGGTACACCTGTGTTTGACCTCATGGAACCCTCGTCTTCATGCACACACATGCTCGCCGTGCATACACACGCTCGCCGTGCATACACACACACAAGGTAGAGCTCTTTGTGTGCAGAGAGAGTACGTTTGCAGGTGTTTGTATATCAGAGAGCCTGTATGTTAGCAGTTATTACCATGTCACATTGATTGACTGTGAGTCTGTATGCTGTTGCTGTGCTGTATCGGATAAGGTCTAATGCTCTTTTTAACGGAGCAGCTAGCATATTCTAGTGTGTCTGCAAAATGACTTGAAATAACTGCAAGTTTGTTGGGTTTGTACTGGCTTTAGGGACAGCAAACTGAACAGTGGCACACCCAGCTTCTGATAGCAATGGGGCTAACATGCATACAGCTAACATACATCTTTTGTTTGCGTTCTGCCCTTGACTAGACATTCATTTTTACAGTCCTCATAACATCGTCTATTGTCAACAATGCTTGGTGTGATTAGGCTAGCATCATGCTAATAAAAGCATTGTGGATTCTCCCTCCCTCTGTGAGCCATGCTGGAAGGGTAGAGAAACTGTGTTTCAGAACAGCGACTCCATGATAGCCTCGGCCCATCCCCTCATTGCTGCACTGGCCCATCCCCTCATTGCTGCGCTGCAGGAGTATGTTCTTCCTCTCACTGCTAACCTCTTTGTGCTGGCTGTGTAAAATGGCACCCTTTCAGGACTCCTCACCAATGTGGCAGTGTGCGTAAGGACTTAGTGCTCCAGAACAGTAACCCTCAGTCAGATATCCCTACACCGGCCCTGCTGTGTGTGTGTGTGTGTGTGTGTGTGTGTGTGTGTGTGTGTGTGTGTGTGTGTGTGTGTGTGTGTGTGTGTGTGTGTGTGTGTGTGTGTGTGTGTGTGTGTGTGTGTGTGTGTGTGTGTGTGTGTGTGTGTGTGTGTGTGTGTGTGTGTGTGTGTGTGTGTGTGTGTGTGTTTGCAAACCTAAACTTATTTATTCTGTACTAATATAACTATGTATAGCAGAGATGCAATAACAACAGCTGCCCCTGTGAGGTGTGTGTGTGAGTGAGTATGTGAGTGTCGTTAACTGCTAGCGCACTGCAGTGTGGGAAACCCTGGGTAACAAGCAGTCTCATCCATGTACCATGTGGCACATATTGCTCACCCCTGAGTCAGACATTCTCACCACTAGCTTATGAACATAGCTCACCCCTGAGTCAGACATTCTCACCACTAGCTTATTAACATAGTTCACCCCTGAGTCAGACATTCTCACCACTAGCTTATTAACATAGCTCACCCCTGACATTCTCACCACTAGCTTATTAACATAGTTCACCCCTGAGTCAGACATTCTCACCACTAGCTTATTAACATAGCTCACCCCTGGGTCAGACATTCTCACCACTAGCTTATTAACATAGTTCACCCCTGGGTCAGACATTCTCACCACTAGCTTATTAACATAGTTCACCCCTGGGTCAGACATTCTCACCACTAGCTTATTAACATAGTTCACCCCTGGGTCAGACATTCTCACCACTAGCTTATTAACATAGCTCACCCCTGGGTCAGACATTCTCACCACTAGCTTATTAACATAGCTCACCCCTGGGTCAGACATTCTCACCACTAGCTTATTAACATAGCTCACCCCTGGGTCAGACATTCTCACCACTAGCTTATTAACATAGCTCACCCCTGGGTCAGACATTCTCACCACTAGCTTATTAACATAGCTCACCCCTGGGTCAGACATTCTCACCACTAGCTTATTAACATAGCTCACCCCTGGGTCAGACATTCTCACCACTAGCTTATTAACATAGCTCACCCCTGGGTCAGACATTCTCACCACTATATTATTAACATAGCTCACCCCTGGGTCAGACATTCTCACCACTAGCTCATTAACATAGCTCACCCCTGGGTGAGACCTGGGTGAGACATTCTCACCACTAGCTTATTAACATAGCTCACCCCTGGGTGAGACCTGGGTGAGACATTCTCACCACTAGCTTATTAACATAGCTCACCCCTGGGTGAGACCTGGGTGAGACATTCTCACCACTAGCTTATTAACATAGCTCACCCCTGGGTGAGACCTGGGTGAGACATTCTCACCACTAGCTCATTAACATAGCTCACCTCTGGGTGAGACCTGGGTGAGACATTCTCACCACTAGCTTATTAACATAGCTCAACCCTGGGTCAGACATTCTCACCACTAGCTCATTAACATAGCTCACCCCTGGGTGAGACCTGGGTGAGACATTCTCACCACTAGCTTATTAACATAGCTCAACCCTGGGTCAGACATTCTCACCACTAGCTCATTAACATAGCTCACCCCTGGGTGAGACCTGGGTGAGACATTCTCACCACTAGCTCATTAACATAGCTCACCCCTGGGTGAGACCTGGGTGAGACATTCTCACCACTAGCTCATTAACATAGCTCACCCCTGAGACCTGGGTGAGACCAGACATTCTCACCAACATTAACATAGCTCACCTCTGGGTGAGACCTGGGTGAGACATTCTCACCACTAGCTCATTAACATAGCTCACCCCTGGGTGAGATCTGGGACCTGGGTGAGACATTCTCACCACTAGCTCATTAACATAGCTCACCCCTGGGTCAGACATTCTCACCACTAGCTCACCCCTGGGTGAGATTAACATAGCTCAGCTCACCTCTGGGTGAGACCTGGGTCAGACATTCTCACCACTAGCTCATTAACATAGCTCACCCCTGGGTGAGATCTGGGTGAGACATTCTCACCACTAGCTCATTAACATAGCTCACCCCTGGGTGAGACCTGGGTGAGACATTCTCACCACTAGCTCATTAACATAGCTCACCCCTGGGTGAGACCTGGGTGAGACATTCTCACCACTAGCTCATTAACATAGCTCACCCCTGGGTGAGACCTGGGTGAGACATTCTCACCACTAGCTCATTAACATAGCTCACCCCTGGGTGAGACCTGGGTGAGACATTCTCACCACTAGCTCATTAACATAGCTCACCCCTGGGTGAGACCTGGGTGAGACATTCTCACCACTAGCTCATTAACATAGCTCACCCCTGGGTGAGATCTGGGTGAGACATTCTCACCACTAGCTTATTAACATTGAAAGTCTAACATGCTTTAAATCCGCATTGTCGATTCACACACAATGGTTCGGTGTGGTTCGAGGGGAGAGTGAAATGTGTCAAATGTAGCATTTATTTTTGCAGCAGACACTGTGTTAGGATATAGCGCTATAAGGTGTAGATTTGCACTGTAACGGTCTAGTCCAGGTAACTGTCTCGTCTTTGAGAATTTTTTCGGGTCGCTCAACGGACTAAACTGGGTTTCTATTGGAAATCTCTATTGCTCGTCTGTTGCTGCTAGAGCTCTCTTCTTGCATAAAAAAGGGAAACCTATTTCGAGCCTCCGCCTCAGCCCTGTGACAAACAGTTTTATTTGTTCAGCTTGGTATGCAAACAGCGGCGCTGAGGCGTCTCGCCCCGATCTGAAGCGTTGCAGTGCAGAGAGACAGAGCTGTCTGGCTACAGCTCCATTGTCGGATTGTGTCTCGCTCAGCCTCACAGCCCCAGCCTGTTCACGTTGCTTCCCTACCACTGCACTGGGGCATGCACACACACAGGCACACGCACACACACAGGCACACGCACACACACAGGCCTGAGCCTTCTTAAGGTGGACTGGGCAGTAGGACATTCAGTGTGTGTGTACGTACGAATGTGTGTGTGTGTGTGTGTGTGTGTGTGTGTGTGTGTGTGTGTGTGTGTGTGTGTGTGTGTGTGTGTGTGTGTGTGTGTGTGTGTGTGTGTGTGTGTGTGTGTGTGTGTGTGTGTGTGTGTGTGTGTGTGTGTGTGTGTGTGTGTGTGTGTGTGTGTGTGTGTGTGTGTGTGTGTGAACAAAGGGTTCTGCACTAGGGCTGTTCAGGTGGCTCAGACAATGTCGATGGCTCCTTTGTATCTCGCCTGGTGACGCCTATGATACCGGGCAGAACATACTGGTACCGACTAGCGAGTAGCGTGTACTGGGCCAGGAGTGTCCTTTGTGCAAGCATCTTTGCTCCAGAACACGCAGGAGTTTACAGTCCCCATTCCGCAGTTTCCGCCACTCCCTGGAAACACCCTTCAGTTGCTGCAGTTCTACTTGTAGGCTATTGGTACACATGCTACACGACTCTGCATAGGCCAGTGTGGAGAAATCGGCTTGGAAATATCAATAATCGGATAGTGTGAGGAGAGTTGATGAGCTGGGCTGTAGAGCACTTGTGTGTAGTCTGAGAGCTGAAACAACAGGTTAACGAGACAAGATGGCGCAGGCAGGCAGCCACAAGTGGATCCTTGCACTGCACTAGAATAAATGTGACCAACTATAAGCTGCACCAAGTTTCAAGTTTTATTAGTCGTATGTACAGGATACACATGGTATACAACGAAATGCTTACTTTCAGGTTACTTCTCGACAATACAACAACTATAAGAAATAATAAAAGATAAGAATATGAACATAAGGTAAATGGCTCAGTAGAATAATATTAAGATTTTAGCCTAAAAGTAAAGCTACGAACAATGAAACCAGTTCAATCAAAAGGTGGCAAATGACTAGTACAGTTTTGTGGTATGAAGGGGAGTGGATCCTGACGCACTTGTAACTGGATTTGAGGATGAACATTTTGGACAGATATTTTTTTTTTCATGGACCAATAAGTAGGGTTGTCTGGCAGCAGCAGCTTAGAGTATCCTCCCAGTGCTCTCTCGCTCTCTGCAATCAGGACAGCTCAGACTTAGAATCACTCTGTTGGAGCCCAAACTCAAAGAATTACAGCAGGGAACCTTTCTTAACGTCCCTTTTAAGTGGAGGGTAATTACATTAGGGGCCTTTGTACACAAGCAGAAAACATGATGGTCTGCAAACAGAGAGATCAGCACTGTCTCTCTGTCTCCCCCCCCCCTCTCTCTCTCTCTCTCCCCCCCCTCTCTCTCTCTCTTTGTATACACACACACACGGCCCAGCTGTGTAACTAGTTTATTAGCTAATGAGCAGGTAGGAGAGACAGTGTCATCTACTTGGCCATCTGTGAGGGCACCTCCCTGTTCAGGTTAAATGAGCTTTAGGATTAAACACTCCCACCATGCTATGTGGATTAATCACTACTCAGGACTAATCGAATTAATCCAAGAGGGATATGTCACCAGTGTATGCCAACAGTCGCCACAGTCTCCTCTAACCTCATGGCACCCTATTCACTTTATAACACACTACTTTTACCTAGAGGTCACACTATTCCCCATACAGTCCCCTACTTTTGGCCAGAGTCCAGCCTGTTTCCTATCTAGTGCATTCCAAAGGCTCTGGACAAAAGTGGTGCACTATATAGGGACTAAGGTGGTATATCAGATATGGCCTGTCTCCAATGTGATGTGGAGGAAGAGGGAAGGCTTTCCATCCTCTTACAGAATCTGAAGCCACACAGTGTCTCATTTAACATATTCTGGTCAAGTCAGGTCTATCAACAGCGAGAGGAGCCATGGAAATCCCCCTGCTTAGAGTCAAGAGAACGATTGGTTGATCCTCTTCTCTCCTTCTCTTTGTTCTCTTTTTCTCTTTCTTTCTTTTCCTTTTTCTTTCTGTCTGCTGATTGCGTCCCTCCTCTCTCTCTTTGTCTTTTTCTCCCTCTCTCTCTCGTTCTCTTTCTTTCTCTCCTATTTCTCACAGGCACAGATACAGACCCAAACACACAGACAGACAAATACACACAACCAACATTCTCCAGTCTCACAGGTTTAACCCTGAGAGGGGCATGTGTAATTATTGTGATTAATGGATAATCTATGATAGGCTTTATCTTTGGATTCATCTACACAGGTGCATTCCCCTATGGCTGTCCCAAAGAATAACCCTTCTGTACAATATATAGCCACTATCTTGTGTATAAGCACTCTTTCTATTCATGATCTGAGCTACTGTTTTATCTGTTGCAGATTTCACTAAGTCGATCTCAAACCATATCCTTTATCATAGAAACAAGTATGGTTTAGATTTAGCACCCCGTCTGAATTGCCCTTATTGAAATCGTTCAGATTATTATTTTTGAATCATTCCCAAAAATGTCTTCAATTGACCTGGTAAACTATACATGTGTAGATCTGTTTAGAAACACTCCTAAAAGCCATTCTCAGGTACTTTGTTAACCATTAGTAAACATATCATGTGTGTGTAAACCATTAACGATAACTTTACTTACAGCCAGAGTGTATAATGCTTCATCACTTGTTCTAAGAATAATGAGCCCTAGGGTCCTGTTTAGCGCAATCATTTGACATGCCTGGATTTGAACATTTATTTAAAGCTTTTTCATCAAACTGTCCCGTTTTCTTTTTTTATGTCAGATGGTCTGGATAATGCCTTATTATAATATTTATAATATGCTATGTATTTAATATGCTGTAAAAAAAATGTTTTTTAAATACAGACAAAAAAGCTGTTATTTGGTCAGAATAGCTTACTATTGTTTAATAGAGTAACAACGACCTACAAATGTTCAGCAAATCATTAACAGGTGATTTATAAATGATCTATAAATGGCTTTTAAATGAACGTTATTATAAAGTGTTAGCATCATTTGCCTAGCAAATACAATACCCAAATTCCCCTTTTTGATGAGAAAGAAAGCTGTTTATTACTGAGAATGTGTCTCCTGTGTTATTGTAGTAGAACCTACAGAAAATAAGACATTTTAAAGCTCCATGTTTTATGATCAATTATAACTAGCTATGAGATCAAATCAAATGTATGTATTTATTTACTACTATGAATGGTTAAAAATGAAGGCATAAGCTACGAATGTGTACCTCATGATGCTGTTAATCGGTACGGCTGTTTTTTAGTCTGCTGCTGTGCTTTTGTTACACAGTTTTTCCATACAGAATTAATAAGAGTTGGCAAGTGGCCCTTTTTCTCAGTTCTTTAAAGAGAAATCCCACATGCCAACGGTGAGAACAAGGTTTTGACATCTCTGTCTCACACATATTAGGTGCACAATTGTCCCAGCGTCGCCCGGGTTTGGCCGGTGTAGGCCTTCATTGTAAATACGAATTTGTTCTTAACTGACTTGCCTAGTTAAGTAAAGGTTACACAGGTGTGTGTGGGTGTTTTAAATAGGTCTGTCAAAGTTAACATTTATGTTATTTTGGTCATTTAGCAGACGCTCTTATCAAGAGCAACTAGGGTTAAGTGCCTTGCTCAAGGGCACACATCGACAGATTTTTCACCTAGTCAGTTCAGGGATTTGAACCAGTAACCTTTCAGTTACTGGCCCAATGATCATAACCATCAGGCTACCTGCCGCTCTAACACATTAACAACGAGTTAACGTGTGATATTTTTAATGACATTAATTCTTTTGACGCCGTAAATCACTTCTCCATTTCTTCACCTCACAGATACCTTTAAGCACACGTGTTTCCGCAGGGACCCTTTTAAGTGCAACACACAAAACGTTGTGTGCAGTCAGTCTCTATAGAGGTGTCTGTCTCTATTGTGGTGCTTAAACATCGACTAGCCTCTTGATTCAACTAATTTCCCACAATGATTTTAATCAGAACAGGACATCCATTCCATTTCGCTACTGTTTTTGTTGTAGTTCTCAGGTCAAAAGATTTAACTAAATGATCCCAATTCTAGTAGCAGCTTGTGACTAGTTAATGGATAAGTAGCCTAGGCTAGATCTAATAGCTGTATTATATATGAACTCAGACCTGGCTGACCCGTTGTTATTGTCTTCTGTGGAATTCATACAATTGTTGGACAGGTTTAAAAGCTCTTTGTTCTTTGTATCCATAGACCCAGTCGGTATCAGATGTGGTGACCCCACTTGGTGACCCTGCCCGCCTGTGGGGAAAACAACCTGTGGTTACCATGTTGGTTCACAGCAAAAACTTGACCTTTTTCAAATGTATTTTTCTTGCTGTCTGCTTGTTTTGGTAAATTACAAAACTACATTTAAGAAAAGTACAACATGTCTAAAGATTACTTTTCAACATTGCCTGCTCCCGAGCGTTCTCACTAGTTAGAAATACGTAATATTGTATGTTGTAGGGGTTCCCTCATGCCCCTTTTCATGATGGTGATAGCAGCCATGTGAGTGCTAGCTAGGTAGCGACCGGAACATTAAGCTAGCCAAGACCAACAACACAAACAAAAGGACTATACTAAACAAGTTAAATGTCTTGCCTGTGATGAAATGTTTTCCACACACATAGCTACGTATAGTCTACTTGGACACCGCGTCCCCACATTTCCCACTCTCCCACTCTGAATACCCTGAAGCCTGAAGTGTGTGTATGTGCTGTGTGCAAGTGTTAAACTTCAAGAACATTGACAAGAGGCAGTAGGGAGCATTAATAAGCTGTATGTTACAGTGACTTTTGTGTTGTTTATAGTGCCATTAAAACAATTCTGATGCATATTATTTTGTATTTCTTTCCCATACAATCAAAACATAGTATGCCTGTAACTCAATGTATAGGAAAATTGTTTATTTATGGCCAAATCTGAGCTAATTCTAAAATTGCGATTAATCACGATTAAGGGATGCCATTAAGTCGATTCATTATTTTAATTATTTGACAGCCCTAGTTTATGTTGTACCCTGGTGGGTTAGGGGAAGGGTTAACTGCATTTAAACTGCAGTGATTGATGACCCATTGACAGGGCTTTATAACACTTAAACTTACACTTTAAGATATGAAGATAGACTAGAAAAAACTATGCCAAAATATCAAGTCAACCGTGTTGATATTGTTGAAAATGTTGTTTTAATATAATTTTGAGTTCGGATAGGCCTACCCATTTAGATGAGATGTTGCTACACTGAGTGTACAAAATATTCGGGACACCTGCTCTTTCCATGACATAGACTGACTAAGTAAATCCAGGTGGAAGCTATGATCCCTTATTGATGTCACTTGTTAAATCCACTTCAATCAGTGTAGATGAAGGGAAGAAGACGGGTTAAAGAAAGATTTGTAAGCTTTGAGACAATTGAGACATGGATTGTGTATGTATGCCATTCGAAGGGTGAATGGGCAAGACAAAATATGTGCCTTTGAACGGGGTATGGTAGTAGGTGCCAGGCACACCGGTTTGAGTATGTCAAAAAACTGCAATGCTGCTGGGTTTTTCACGTTCAACAGTTTCCTATGTGTATCAAGAATGGTGCACCACTCAAAGGACATCTAGCCAACTTGACACAACTGTGGGAAGCATTGGAGTCAACATGGGCCAGCATCCCTGTGGAACGCTTTCGACATCTTGTAGAGTCCATGCCCTGATGAGTTGAGGCTGTTCTGAGGACAAAATGAGGTGCAACTCAAGAGTAGGAAGGTGTTCCTAATGTTTTGTACACTCAGTGTATACCATATCAGGCTTGGTTTCTCAGGTTCTATGTGGGGGAGTTTTAAAAATATATATCTTACAGGAAACCACCTATTTATAATGATATAATTGTCTTTCTCTTTTACATGTATACTTTTCAGAATATCTCACATTGATCATGTACTGCATGTAAACAAAACAATTTACAATTGCATTTGCAACGTTCCTATTTTCCAACAATAAAGATTATGAAACATGTGTCTTTCTGTTGTTGTTGTTTTTGTTTGAAGTTATTCTGACATTGTCTGACTTGGGAATGGAAACACTTAGGAATGGGAATGGATCTATGAGACTACATCAATTATTTCACTAGAAATACAGTATAATACCAGTGGTAATAGGGCTGGGGAATAACATGTGAACTGTCCCTTTATGTTAACACAATGGGGATGCTGGTCAAGTATATCCAAGTCTTATGATTGTGAATACAAACCTGACCATATGCACTGTAGTATACAATTGTATATGAACAAACGTTTCATCCCCGAACAGCTCGTAAATAGGCTGTTGGAAGCATTAGTCTTCCGGACACAGATCAGACATTTTGTACCCTATGACAGTGTGTAGGACACGCTATTCACATCAGCTCATACTGTATTTCAAGAGATGCCAGCTTATGTATAAGAGGAGTGTGTCTTACCCCCCCCCCACCACCACCACCCACCCACCCCCGCAGGGACAGGACAAAACAGGAAGTTGCTCTTTTGGACACACAATGGCCATAGCTGTGTCGTCCTCAGTCCTCTGCCGTCTACCAAAGGATTAGTCTGAAACATCATGGGAAAGTAGACATCTTTGTTTCCTTCTCGTGTTGCGTCTCTGTACTGATGCCTCACTGCTTCGATGAGGGTTTGGTTGATGCCATTTTACTGAAGCTCACAGCTATAATGCTTTACTGTTTGTTTATTATTTGTAGTTAGCATGTATGCCTTGTGTCGTGTCATAAGGCGCATATATCTGTTATATAGTCAGCATTCTCATAATCACTGTTATTTAGTCAGGATCATTAGCAGAACAATAGGTGCTTATGACAAGATATTAATTATAAGGTAACACTTCACTTGACACTTAGCATCATAACACTGGTATGACCCATTTATTTACCTGTTGTGACATATATTGCTTTATTTTATGGCTGGTTATGACACCAACATAAAAGTGTCAAAACCCACATTCAAATGTGTTTTTTCCCTGCCAGGAAGTTTAAATCCGTTGTTGTTGTTGTAAGGAATTTTTTACAGTCATGTTTTTAGTCATCATATTTTAAATAACTTGTAGAAAAGTTACTTTATGACACTGTCATGAATCATTATGACTATACTGTGTCACTTTACTTAAACAATGAAAGTACACTTTATGACACTGTCAAGAAGCATTATGACTATACTGTGTCACCTTACTTAAACAATGAAAGTACACTTTATGACACTGTCAAGAAGCATTATGACTATACTGTGTCACCTTACTTAAACAATGAAAATACACTTTATGACACTGTCAAGAAGCATTATGACTATACTGTGTCACCTTACTTAAACAATGAAAATACACTTTATGACACTGTCAAGAAGCATTATGACTATACTGTGTCACCTTACTTAAACAATGAAAATACACTTTATGACACTGTCAAGAAGCATTATGACTATACTGTGTCACCTTACTTAAACAATGAAAATACACTTTATGACACTGTCAAGAAGCATTATGACTATACTGTGTCACTTTACTTGGACTAAGAAAATACACTTTATGACACTGTCAAGAAGCATTATGACCGTCATAATCATATAAGCCAGATAGGCCTATCACGTACATGCCCTTATGTCAGTCATCAGTCACAAAGAGGGTGTCTTGTCCTGCTCCTGAAATCTGCTCCTGCATTAATTTTTTTATTTTTCTACATTTAACCTTTAATTAACCTTTATTTAACCAGGCAAGTCAGTTAAGAGCAAATGCTTATTTACAATGACGGCCTGCCCCGGACGACACTGGGCCAATTGTGCGCCGCCCTATGGTACTCCCAATCATGGTCAATTTTAGAAAATGTTACCTGACATAAAAATACTGTTGACAAGTAGGCTATGGTGTAATGAAATGTTTTGCCTTGTGTGGTAGGATTTGTGGGTTTTGACACTCTTATATAGGTGTCATAACCAGCCATAAAATAACTACCGTGGTAGGTTTTGTGGGTTTTGACACTCTTATGTAGGTGTCATAACCATCCATAAAATAATGCAATGTATGTCATAACAGGTCTAAATATACTGTATGTGTCATGTCAGTGTTATGACCATATTATGACAGGTGATGACAAGTTATAACAGCTGTTATGACAAATTATTACATGGTTGTGGCCATGTTATAATGTGTTATGACGCTAGGTGTCAAGTTACTGTTACCAATAACAATTATTATAATTATTTGTTGCATGCTTATATTTGTCCTATTTCACACATGTACAAGTGTGTATTAATACACGTGGGAATTGGTCATGTGATTTTTGCACATCCCAACCCCCCCTGAGACACCCTTGGAGAGTGGGGTCATAGCCAGAGAAATCTTGATATTATACAGCATTATAGCTGCATCCTAATGCATTATACGGTATTATACCAGCATCCTCCTAATGCATTATACAGCATTATAACTGCATCCTAATGCATTATACAGCATCATAACAGCATCCTCCTAATGCATTATACCTGTTGTCTTTGAGTGAAGAGTTACCAGCAGTTTTCCCTTCTGGAACAGTTGATCATGGAAGAGGAGAAGCTATAAATGCTAAGTTTATTAATGGTCCACCTACTCCAGTATTATCAGTCAATACAAAAAAACATTCAAACATTATTAATCAAAATGGTGTTCTTTTTGTACAAGGACACTACAAACAAATATAGGATGTACTGCTTTTCTTTTACCGGACAAATGAGGGTTGATACACTTAAAGAGGAAATACATTTTGAAGATGGAAACGCAAATATAAGCAAATACATTTGAATACTATCTATAATACAGGCACGGTTGATTGATGGTTTCATTTGTTCGAGAGATGGAGAAAATCTACACGTGCAAATTGGCACAATGCATCAACAAGGCACCCAGGGCTGTACTTGATGTACACCTTCTAATGACAATATGTTTTGTATTGGCGTGCATATTAAACAGTGTAATTACTCTAAATAAAGGTTCTCTTAGAAAAAGAATCAGCACTTTTTTTCTCCTCTCCTCAGCAGACATGTAATTGATGTAATTGTTTGTTTTATACTCTCTCCTTCCCTCTCTCTCTTTCTCCTTCTCTCTGTTTATCCCTCTTCCCCCCTCTGTCTCACTCTCCCTCGAATGGCTTTTGGCCTACTTTCTGCAGCAGAGAGTTTCAGTGTGTATGGGTCCTGGATATTGAGAGAGAGAGAAAGGGGGATAGGGAGATGGAGATAGATAAAAACCAAAAAAATATTGGCTCTATATACATTTTCATGTTCCTGCTACTTTCATTTGAGAGAATATCCCACCGGACAGTGCATATTCCATATGCGTTATGAGGACGGTGGTGCAGGAAAGCACAGCTGTGGTCTGGTTATTGAATATAATGTATGTACAGTATATCATTTTGGTCTCGGCACATACATTTTGATGTTCAGTGACTCTTAACTTTTGTTGTTGTTGTTGTTAAAAGCAACACATTTTGGTGAATGCCTTCATCGGGGTATTTGCAGGAGGATCTTATATGAACATGAATAGTTATATGAATCGAATGATCCTGAAAGCTATATCTTAGCAATGTGTTTGAAATAGATTCCGTTGGACCGTATTTCACAAAATGGCTTTTTTGAACTCCTCCAAAACCGCACCACAGACAGCATCCAGCATCCACCGCTCGATGAATATCTTGAAACTATATCTTCCCATTGAAATCCGGTGTATTGTCATCCCGCCTAGCCGTCTGGTCTGAGCCACTTCTGGATTCTACATACAACATTTTTTCTTTCTCTCACAAAACCGTTGCTGCAATGAAATTGTAACAATGCCATTGAGTTGGAGGAGCCTGCCAGAGTAAACCCATTGACCTTGAGGAAGCAGCATGGCAGCCTCTTGAGCGGGTGCTTGGAGTGCAAGCCTCCTCCTCTCCTCTTCTCCTCACAGACCCACTGTCCTCTTGGAGTGGAGAGAGGAGAATGTTTCCAGCTGCTTCTGCCTAGCCCACCACCACCCAAGCCCCCTCCTTCACCCCTTCGTCAAGATGATACTGCAGCTACTGCATATGCTCTGGGCTTCCACTATGGTGAAGAAATATACAGTATATTATTATTGTGTTCTACTATGTTGACCTTTAATGGGCTGTCCATGTCTTTATGTATTTAGTTATGTTCTTTAAGTGCAATGTGACGACTATAAAACATTCTGCAACTAACAACGTAAGTTAGCTTGACGAAGCTGGCATCAAGGCTCTGATGAAGGCTATTCATGCCTATTGTTTGTTTGTCCCTTCAATAAATCTATCATATTCTCCCAAGTCGTCACCAGTTGAAGTGTCCTGGGGTAAGCAATGTTTTTTGGAGGTGTGTGCGTGCGTGCGTGCGTGCGTGCAAGTGTGTGTTGGTAGCAGGGGAAGGAGGGGTACTCTGAAAAAGCAAAGCTATCCATTTCAAATTGAAATGGTTGCTTCCTGTTTCATAATCATTCCCACCTTGGTTCCAGACACAGTGCATTATGGGTCAAACAAACGGCAACGGGAGAGGGACGTGACGTTTTGCTGAACCAGAAACTGCTCAGTGACTTAGCAGTTTTTAGTGAATTATAAATATTTGGCAACATTTTCACCCATCCATGTGTTGTATCTTGACATTATTCATCTTCCCCCCAGGCCCCCCAAAAGTACTTTTGAATCTCTGCCAATCATGTTGGGCCTGAATCGTCATACACTTGTCCCTTTCCAAAACTAGTCTGCTGGAATTCTCAGTGTTATTTTTAAGGGACTGAAAATGCTAAACCGAATGCTGTACATCAAACAATAAATCCATCATGACCTTGATATGAATGAGATCCTCTCTGTGATATGATGAAAGAAAAGGGGTGGAGAGCACATATTTGTATAATTAAATTATGATTGAAATATCTGACTTTTGAAATACACATTTAAATATAGGCATATACCAGCTTTGTAGTGGAGCATTGTGCACAACTATGGACATGTGATTGTTAACAATAGGCAACAACAACTAAAAATACAGTGGAACATCAAAGATACAAACATGTTGGGATTGTAGGTTGTCCTGAAAATGTTTCATTTTGACATTTACAGTAAAACCACATCAACCCTTCAAAGAAAATATGCATTGCATATGTACATGTATTTTCTAACCATATAGGAAGATACTCTGATAACATTTAGGTTTGTCGGTACCCTATAGTTATTCTGTTTTGTTGTTTGCGTTTAATCATCAGTGTCTTGGTTTGATATCCGCTCAGTTGACCGGTCAATCCGTAACTGGTTTGTATGAGGTTCTACTGGTAAGAGGTATGAAAATGTGTGGTAAATCTTCCTTTTCTTAAGGAGAAAGTGTTCCCTCCCTCCTCCTTTTCCCTCCCATGGCACAGTGTGAGAGTAACCCCTCAACCGCTGTCCAGCTCTCCTCTCCTCCTCTCACTGTCAAGTAAAGTCCCTTCATAATGAATGACAGTGTAGGATAATAGCCCGTTGTTACCATGGAAACCAGACTGCAGTTCTGGGTGCTGCATTTTTTTTCAGGTAGAAAATGAGTGGAATCCGAGGTGAAAAGCACTCTCCCTCCCCCTCTCCCCCTCTCTACCTCCCTCCCTCCCTCTCCCCCGACCACCCCAACCCCTCTCTACCTCCCTCCCTCCCTCTCCCCCGACCACCCCAACCCCTCTCTCTCTCTCCGTCTGTCTGATACAAGCCTAATCTTCCAGTGAGCTACAGCCTGTTATAGAGCAGAGAGACGGGGCAAACATTTATGTTCATGTTTGTATGTTGTTTTTGGTGTGATCTATTAAGGAGTCTGGTTGAGCTGTAATTTGAGAGGGAGACTGTGACAATGGAGAATCAGAGAATACTTTGTGCTAAGCTAAGGGAGAACCCACTCTCTTCCAATTCCTTTGTCGTAGGCTTTCTATGCACACAGCCCATGAACGTTCTTGTCACTAAAGTTGTCAGGAGAACTGTTTTTTTCCTCCATCCTTCAGCACATAATGTATCATCAAAGCTGGGATTAAAATGTTTCTGGATGAACAGCTCTGACTGCTGGAAGATTTAAGCTTATTAGCTTTAAAACCAGGATGGGAGTTTTCAACTGATGTATGGCAAACTTCAAAGATGTTTTAATCTGTCAGCATACATGCTCTGCACAGGCTATTTATAATAGGAAGCAGTGCTTCTCTTCGCTATGGCTCTTCCCAACCCAGGATTTGTCTGGCTGGGCTGGGGCAGGAACTGGAACTAGGGCTGGAGCTAGGTGGCGAGACAACTGCCTCGCAATGAACTGAGACATACGTACCTGTTTTTTTCCCAGTGATGAAATGGAAACTACATTTGCATTTGACATGTTCCATTTAACTCATTGAGCAGATGCTCATATCATTAGCAACTTACATTCAGTGCCTTCAACTGAAGTATATAAAACAAGCACATATCGCAATCATCAAACATATATTATACATATCGATATATACATCATTGCGATGTAATATTGTATCTTTCTCCCCACTGCTTTGGAGAACTACAATTCCAATATGTGGTGTATCAGATGTGTTATCAGTTTCATATCAAACTGTCTACAAAATATTACTGCATCTACGCTGTACAGCAACTGAATAAATGCTTTGTTCGAGGCAATCAGATGTGTCATTGAAGTCTTTTCATCATCAGGAAATTCCCCGTTAGTCATAATTAAAGGAGAAGAAAGATTGTGTTGAGTCATTAGCATCATTAAGGTTTAGGGGGACAATAAGTCCATTTCCCATTAATGAAGAACAGTGATGTATCTCTTCCATCTCTTTGTACCAGGAGTCCACTAATGATATGCCTAATGTTTGTTGCTGTGGAGAAGACAGATTTACGTGGTGGTTACCACTGTAAGTACATGATCAGATCACAAAGCCCCTTTATTAAGTACACCTTAACAATGTTACGGTACTATAGACAACTGTAAAAATGGATCATGCTTTAATTGATGGCCCGATGTCACCAATACAGCTTCTCTATTTTTCATCAAACCCAAACCTTTCATGGTGAAGCCTTTCTGGAAGAGACAACTTATTTTATTTCAATCATCATCAATCATCATAACATCGGTTATGTGTAGGCCTTAAAGGTTATTAGCAGAAAGACTGACTTAAATAATATTTTCTAAATCAGGATGATATACAGAACCAGCCAAAGGTTTGGACACACCTACTCATTCAAGGGTTTTCTTTATTTTTTAAAAACTATTTTCTACATTGAAATAACACATGGAATCATGTAGTAACCAAAAAAAGTGTTAACCAAATCAAAACATATTTTAGATTTTAGATTCTTCAAAGTAGCCAACCTTTACCTTTGCCTTGATGACAGCTTTGCGCACTCTTGGCATTCTCTCAACCAGTTTCATGAGGTAGTCACCTGGAATGCATTTCAATTAACTGGTGGGCCTTGTTAAAAGTTCATTTGTGGAATTTGTTTCCTTTTTAAAGCATTTGAGCCAATCAGTTGTGTTGTGACAAGGTATCAGTGGTATGTGGGAGTGTGCTTTTTTGTGCATGGCTATGAATAGCTTATAACAGCTCTTTCCAGTGCTAGAAATAGAGTCTCCGGAATTGGACTCACAGCCTCTGAGCACTTTCCATTGAACAGGGAAAAAAATGCAAATGGTGCATTGCCATGTTAATGATTTACCATGGCCTCAAACCTAATATTCCATAATACTGCCACCTATATCATAGCTGCAGACAGAAAATTACTTTGTTGTTTCTGAAACTCTGAGGGAATATTCATTTCCCTTGCCATGGGATGTCTTGTTACTTATACTATATTATACTATATTATGTCTAGTTACCATTCCATCAGAAAATATTCACAACCCTTGACTTTTTGTTGGGTTACAGCCTGAATTTAAAATAGATTAAATTCCAATTTTGGTTGTCACTGGCATACATACAATACCCCATAATGTCAAAGTGGAATTATGTTTCTTTTTAAATGTACTGATCAGTTAAAATTGAAAATCTAAAATGTCTTGAGTCAATAAGTATTCAACCCCTTTGTTATGGCAAGCCTAAATACGTTCAGGAGTAAACGTTTGCTTAACAAGTGACATAATAAGTTGCATGGACTCACTCTGTGTGCAATAATAGTGTTTAAAATAATTTTTTAATGACTACCTCATCTCTGTACCTCACACATACAATTATCTGTAAGGTCCCTCAGTCGAGCAGTGAATTTCAAACACAGATTCAACCACAAAGATCAGGGTGGTTTTCCAATGCCTTGCAAAGAAGGGCACCTATTGGTAGATGGGTAAAAATGAAAAAAGCAAACACTAAATATCCCTTTGAACATGGTGAAGTTATTAATTACACCTTGGATGGTGTATCAATACACCCAGTCACTGCAAAGATTACAGCCTTGATGCAGGCCTCCCAGAAGGAGATAATCGGCTTTATGTGCTACTTGAGCACCTGTGTTCAAGCCCAATTTCAGCTGAATAGGAGCTTGACTCTCCTCTCTATCTAATCACCCTCCATGTGCAGCACAGCTCTCCTCTATGGACAGACCCCCAGCCTATTCACCTGCTGGAGCTCTTGGGGCAGAGTTTAATGGCTGTGATAGGAGAAAACTGAGGATGGATCAACAACATTGTGGTTACTCCACAATACTAACCTAATTGACTGAGAAAAAAGGAAGCCTGTATAGAATAAAAGTATTCCAAAACATGCATCCTGTTTGCGACAAGGCACTAAAGTAATACTGCAAGAAATTTGGCGAAGCAATTATTTTTTTATCCTGAATACAAAGTGTTATGTTTGGGGAAAATACAATACATTGCTGAGTTCCACAATTCATGTGTTCAAACATGGGGTGACCTAGTCAGGGGGACAACTGAAATGTCTTCCACATCTAACCCAACCCCTCTGAATCAGAGAGGTCCAGGGGGATGCCTTAATGAACATCCACGTTTTCAGCACCCAGGGAACAGTGAGTTAACTGCCTTGCTCAGACTCAGAACAACAGATGTTTGCCTTGTCAGCTCAGGGATTCAAGCCAGCAACCTGTTGGTTACAGGCTCAACGCTCTAACCACTAGGCTACCTGCCACCCCCACATCATGTAATGGGTAAGCTTGTAATTGTTTAGGACTGGGGAGTTTTTTTCAGGATAAATAATCAATAGAATGGCGCTACAGTAAACACAGGCAAAACCCTAGAGGGGAGATGTCCCCCAGACACTAGGAGATGAATTCACCTTTCAGCAGGACAATAACCTAAAACAAAATAAATAAAATAAATAAATAAAAAATAATAATAAATAAATAAAATCTGCTTGAAAATCTATGGCAACACTTGAAAATGGTTGTCTAGCAAGGATCAACAACCAGTTTGACAGAGCTTGAATCATTTGGAAAATAATGATCGGCAAATATTGTACAATCTAGGTGTGCAAAGTTCTTAGAGACTTACCCAGAAAGACACACAGCTGTAATCACTGCCAAAGGTTACTCTAACATGTATTGACACAGGGGTGTGAAAACTTATTTAAATGAGATATTTCTGCATTTCATTTTCAATAAATGTGCAAAGATTCCTAAAATCATGTTTTCACTTTGTCATTATGGCATATTCTGGGTGAGAGAGAAAAAATCAATTTAATCCATTTTGAATTCAGGCTGTAACAACACAATGTGGAATAAGTCAAGGGGTATGAACACTTTCTGAAGGCACTGTACATGTCCATGTCTACTGTACTGCTTTTCACAGTAGACATGGTCTGTGGATGGATTGAATGGGGATGGATACTCAAAGCTTTAGTTGTGTTGCTACATTTTATGACACCGATGTATGACATTCATCGATAAATATAATGTCCAATTCAGTTATCATGGAATTGACAACAACCCTTTCGGACATCATATGATGTCTGTGGAGCATCAGCCATCTTTACTTCAATCCATATCTCTGAAGTTCAGCGCTATAGCGCAATTGAAATTTAAAGTCAATGCTTCTGCGTTTGCGGAGACTGCATTCATGGTAAACGCTGCATATATCATCTCAATCAGAAATACAGATGAAATCAAGCCCTAAGTGGATGAAACTGCATCTTCAGGGGCATATTTCTAAAATGTATTTTATTATATGGGTTATGGTAAGAGGATTGCTAATGAACATGGCCCTTGGCATCACCCTTACCTTGCTGTAGCAAGGCACTTTGAAAAAGTAACTTCTGAATAGCCAGAACTGTGTGTGTCATAAAGGATTCTAACAAACAGAGGTGATGCTTCTGATTTAAAGACCTGGCACAAGCTATGTGCTTCAAGCAGTGTGAAGACTGATATACTGTAGTTTCCCAAGATGTCTGACATAACGGTGAATATCATGATAAGACATTGACTCACTAACTGAAGTGAACCAATAACTAAATCCTAAAGTTCTCTACTGCTACTGTATATATAAAACACAACTTTTTAAACCATATATTGATTGCTTGTTTGGATGCGAAATTATGTGGTTGTAAATAAGTAATAACTATAAATGTAAACAGCTTTGGATAAAAGCTTTATGGTTACTTACCTGGGGAGGTAAGTAACTGTGTGTGTGTGTGTGTGTGTGTGTGTGTGTGTGTGTGTGTGTGTGTGTGTGTGTGTGTGTGTGTGTGTGTGTGTGTGTGTGTGTGTGTGTGTGTGTGTGTGTGTGTGTGTGTGTGTGCGCGCGCGCATGCATGCGTGCGTACGTGTGTGTGTGTGCGGACAAAGCAGAGTTGTGAATACTGTGTGTGGTAATCTCTGGCCGGTCCCGTTCAAAAGGAGCCCGAGAAGATAAATGTGTGTGCAGTGAAGGAGGAGAAGGTGGAGGGGGTCGAACCATTGAAGTCTTAAGAGTGTGCAACTTTCTTCCTCTCTCTCTCTTTCATTCCTCCCCCATGCTATAAGAGTCTTATTATGTCTGCGGAGAAGTGGTGAAATAGGCGGGTGTGTAAGAGGCAAGGCTGTGTCTTCTGTTTATTAATAAAGGAAGCAGGTTCCCACACAGCGAACAATGCTTTAGCCAAGCGAGGCAGCATTGTCCGAGAGGTTTGGTAGAGTCTGAAACGTTATACCGCGGCAGAAGGCGATGTCTGGAGGGGACAGGGAGTAGTGAGAAGTAACATGGTCCATGATGTTAACATACCAACCACTGAAAGTACATACTGTACAAGTCGCAGCACATAGAGTTGGGATCTTTTGAGTCTTTCTGGATGTACTTCTATGTGTGTTTCTGTACGCTGTGCCATCAATTCATTTCACCTCTATTGCCTTGGAAGCAAAAAAATTATATTTGACTGGAGAAAAAAAATCTTTCTTTACTTTACTTTACTTGTTGCCGCCACTATTCAACATAGCCTAAGCACGGCTCCGGCTGTAATGAAGTAGCAGGCTAGCTAATATATACAGTGGAACCGAATCAGAGGAAATAGCAAATGCTATCAGCCAAGTTCTAGAGCACATTTTTTTCTCCCCTTCCTGCAATTCTTTTTTTCTCTGCTCTCTCCCCGGGCCACTGCACAAACGGCCGTCAGCAAAGGTATATAACTCTCTATTCATTGTGTGCAGCAGGGGGTCCCTCACTTCAAACCGGGCCCCTCTAAAAGGAGGCTGCCGAAGTCCCACCGAGTCACCTCCCTGAGCTGAGAGCGGAGTGGACAGGCGTGACTGGGCCACGGCCAAGACTTCAAAGTGGGGCGTGGTGGTGTTGCCCCTGCATCCTGCCGACACGCCACTGACCCTGTCACCCCGCTGACTTGGAGGGACATCCTTCGTTAGGGAAGGCGGGTGGCAGATCAGTGAGCCATCGTAGCTGGACAGGCACAAAAAAGTCCTGTTCCGAAATGGAGAATACCATGCCATATGTCAGCTATATTGCCGAGTCACTGCATCAACAAATACCTAGGACTAGGACTATGAGTTATCTGTGAGAATGTCACCTATTTATCTTAAGACAAAGCCCAGAGACAGGGGAGGACAGGGGAGCCCCAAGAGCTCCAGCAGGTGAATAGGCTGGGGGTCTGTCCATAGAGGAGAGCTGTGCTGCACATGGAGGGTTATTAGATAGAGAGGAGAGCCAAGCTCCTATTCAGCTGAAATTGGGCTTGAACACAGGTGCTCAAGTAGCACATACTGTAAAGCTTATTATCTCCTTCTGGGAGGCCTGCATTGAAGCTGTCATGCAGGGCTAACATGAAACAATATGAAACAAAGCCAAATCTGAGCCAAACACTGAATGAATGAACAGCTCCATTCTCCAGTGGTATTAAGGTAGCTCTAATGAGAGTGTTGTAGTTTACCATATGTCTCTGTAATGCTACAGTAACTACATACTACACCATGCTGCACTCTGATTCAAACATCAAGGCTCATTTGGAAAATGGGTAAATCTACGCTTTAACAAATTCTTTGCAGGGCCTTTCATATGTGGTATGGGGACTAATGTTGCTAAAACATGTTTGGTTAATGATCTCTGCAGTAGCTTGACATGCAGTTTAGAATGCTGCTCACATGCTGCTAGAATGTTCCTTATTTGTGAGTAATCACTCTGAGTAAATTATTCACGTAGTAATGAGATCCCCTTACACCACACCCACAAATTAGGGAAAGCAAACATTCTTTCCTATTGAACCCCATTGTAAAAGAACCAACTTCGTTGTGGATTTTTTTGTCATATAGAAATAGTAAAACATGCCGAAAAGCTGATTTTGTTGTTCAATGTACATGTAACCAGGTCAAAAATCCCAACCTACGGTTTGCAATTTCCCACGTAGGGAAATATAACCTGCGAGTAGAATCCTGTGGCTGAACCCAATGTTGAAAAGTAATCTTTAGACATGTCGTATTTTTCTTAAATGTAGTTTTGTAATTGACTAAAACAAGCAGACAACAAGAAAAATACATTTGAAAAAGGTCAGGTTTTTGCTGTGAGCCAATGGGGTAACCTACAGGTTATTTTCCCCACAGGCGACTTTCTATCTAATACCGACTGGGAATGAGTACATTATTATATGTGACACAAGATAATTAGCCTATGAGAAACCTCAACTCTGCCTTTTCACAGTAAAAAGTTGATTTGATATAATGTGGTTAGTTACAGTAGCCTCTATACAGTGGCTGTTTAATTGTGTTCATAGTGAATGTTACAGTAAGTGCATATCTAAAGGTACATTTCTCAGTCTATAGGAAAGTGCTATATACGTCCTATGTATTACTGTTGTTATCTACTAAACCTCAGGCTAAATTGCATTTGCCTTCTGTACTGTATGTTAAGTTCCAAAATACCACATGAAAAGTAAATATCAAAGCCTAGTGAAAACATTTACTAATATATAAAATGTTATCCCATGCAACTTACAGTCATGCATTTGGGTGGCCCCAGCAGGAATTGAACTCACTGCCTTTGGTGTTGCTACCACCATGCACTACTGACATGAGCCAAACAAATCACTTCCAATCCACACTCAACGCCTTTAATGAATCTGTTATGATAATGACATCAAGACCGCTTCTACTGTTAATCTACTGTTTTCATCAGTTAGTGTTAGTTTGTGTTTGTGTTTGTGGGAGGGCGGTGATTTTCTCTGTTCTCATGAGCTGCACAGCTTGATAGTATCACAATGGGTGCCACAGGCAAGGTAATTTCTGACATCCATACAAGCACTCATGTTACAGGTTATATAGATAAAATTGGATAGAACTACTGTACATGAACACTCTTTGCCTAGAAGGTTTGAGTCATTAGCAATTTAGTTACCAAGCAACCTCTTTCCTTTCAACTTTTCCCCGCAGAGATAAGTACAATTTAAGACGTTTTTATCGGTTAGGCTTGTGCCCGCACACCACAGGCATGAAAACAACGTAACCACAAGTGCCTCATGTACTGTAAACAACCTTCAGAATGTACTGTACACCACTTTGCGTTTAGGCTATGCCACACTCCATAATATCCTACTGGGCGGAAAGTGACATGTTCAGTTCTAGCTAATGGTTCTTCACACAGTACTAACATTGTCTCGATGATTCTATCATACTTACATTGTCTTAAATGTTTCCATCTTATTTTCCATGATCTTCCATTATCCCATGTTATCTTACATTATCTTACATGATGCAATCTTACATCATATTTAAATGTTCTTACATAAATCCCATTTTATTTACATTATCTTACATAATCCCATTTTATTTACATTTTCCTACACGATCTCATCTTATTTACATTTTCTTACATGATCCCATCTTATTTACATGACTTTACATAATCCCATTTTATCTACATAATCCCATTTTATTTACATAATCCCATTTTATTTTTATTATTTTACATGAGCCCATCTTATTTACATTTTCCCATCGATTCTTACAAGGATCTCTTTTTTTTTTTTTTCAATTACCCAAAACGAACTGCCTGTAACTCAGGCCCTGAGGCAAGGATATGCATATTCTTGGTACCATTTGAAAGGAAACACTTAGTGTTTCCTGCCACAAGGAGTCGCTAGGGCGTGATGAGCCAAGTAAAGCCCCCCAACCAAACCCTCCTCTAACCAGGACAATTGTGCCCTGTCCTATGGGACTCACGGCCATGGCCGGCTGTGGCACAGCTCGGGAATTAACCCGGGTCTGTAGTAATGCCTCTAGCACTATGATGCAGTGCCTTAGACCACTGCGCAACTCAGGAGGCCCAAGTTGCATTTTTTTTTCACTGCAGCAACAGGAAATGCAAATTATTATGTGGATTATAAGTAATGGACACTTTTGTAAAAGTTGATACATTTTTCGTAAGGAAAAATCAAGTCTGAAATTTCTAAGTGGAAATTAAACTTAAGAAACCTTCTTAAACCTTAAACACACAACAAGTTAAAAAAATATCCTGCAACAGGGTGATCAAATTAAGATTCTACATCTATAGCTACTACCTGTGTCTCATTTCATTTTTGGCATAGCCTACAAATGTGTGAAAACCCATTTCTCCCCATGGGAAATATGTGAAAATAAGAAAAAAATGTGTGGAAGATAAGTGTAAACAATTAATTAGATAACTGTTTTACATGATCATTATCCCTCTTCCCCCCCCCCCCCTCCTCTGTAAGGAGATGGGGGCTGTCTTTTTGCTTTTGTAGTTGAAATTGAAGTTGCCAGGGAAATGTAAATCCCCTCGAAGTTCCTCCATGCCAAAAACCCTGAGGGAGGAACATAGTAGAGAGCAGTTCTCTTGTAGAGAGCAGACACCACTGTATTAAGGCTTCAGTGCTCCACCAAACCAAAAATAGAGCTAAAGCTGCTGAAAGCCTTAGCTATATTTTTAAATTGGTCAATTTACGACTGCTGTCATGGATTAAGAAAATCTAGAAAATTGGTTTGGGGTTAGGGTTATAGCTTGGGTTCTATAGATTTACACACACAGAGAATAGGTTTTCATATTTATCCTAATTCAGAATGGTACTTAAAATGTAATAAACACATCATGCAAAATCAAAACATGATATTATGGTTAACAGTATTAAATCAAAACATGATATTATGGTTAACAGTATTAAATCAAAACATGATATTATGGTTAACAGTATTAAATCAAAACATGATATTATGGTTAACAGTATTAAATCAAAACATGTAATTATGGTTAACAGTATTTATCATTGTTAGATTCTGTATAGGCTACTAATATTACTTAGGCTTCTAAGGTAGTAAAACAATATGAATACAATTTTGAAACACATTTGAAATTGCCCGCAAAAATTTCCAACAAAAAAAACATGGTCAAAAGACAATGACTTTCCAATGCATCCCAGAATCAGAAAACTACACATCCCAGAATCAGAAAACTACATCCCAGACCATCAGCACAATAAGAACTCCAACCAAATCCTTTTCCTTGCATCGTGATAAAAAATAATATATTTACACCCATGTTTACCCATTCAGAGCCGGCAGTACTGTAAGGATAATGATGTTATCTACCCAGACAGATTACCTCGCTGTGTGTGGGGTGTGTGGAGGGGGGGGATATGTGAATCCATGAAAAGTGAAATATTGCTGCTGTGGGGATATATGTTATGGCTGGATGGGTGATACTAGCTGAGTGCAATGAGCCATTGGCATTTGAAGGCAATTAGCATGGGGGGAATACGTTCCGGAACTAGCCAGCCTATACAAACAAACTGCTCGTGAGCCTTGACTAGACTGGGGAGGGGTTACCATGGAGATCCTTCAACAAGCTGTCTCAGTGCCATCCCATTTTGGAGAACATAATTTTCCCAATTTTAATTGACCTGTCTTTTGTTGGATGCGTTTAGCAGTAGTTGTGCCTGTACTGGAGTATGCTTTGTCAGGTGTGTTGCTCTTAACAATATCAGTCAAGTAGAGAGTGGATCTATGATTACAATAAAAAATATATGCTACAATTCAAAGACACATTTATCACTGCACTACTTTTACACAGAAACACATTCACTAAGTTTGAGATTCTTCAAGTGTGTCTCCCATCCTAAGCTTTAGAACTGTGTTGCCCTGCCAACCCTGACCAGGAACAACAGGCCAGGTGTTTGAGGCACTGTTCTGATCCCTTGGGAGGAGGGCCGGGGCTCCCTGCTCTATGCTGGGAATGCACACACACACAAGTGACACACACAGACACAGGGACACACACTTACATAGGAACATACAGACACAGAGACACGGACAGGGACAGACACATTAACACACACAGAGGGACACACAAAGCTCACCTCATTCATCGACTCCCACTATGCACAATTCTTCTGTTATCCCATTCAGTTGTTTCTATAGGCTAGCGGTACTTCTTGATATTTTCCTAATATCATGCTGATATGTCATGTATGTGTTTTATTCACATTTGATTAAATCTTTTTATTTTGGAGATGCAGTGTTTACATAATTGATGTGTAATCTCACGGTGAACTGTTTCATGCCAGTAGTTTCTGACCTAGGTTTCGTGTTTTATCATATTTCAAGACATAGGATATGCTTGTCCCTTCTTGTTCTCACTGAATACTGTAGGAATTGAGGCGATCAATATGTGACTGAAATGATCATAATGACTATGCATTCTCATAGTGTGAGTGGTTGTTGGTCCACAGGTTGGAGGTCGAAGGTCTCAGACACAGTGTTCCAGCCCAGCCCAGCCCAGCCCAGCTTGCCGAGCCCAGCAGAGCAGCCTCCTGTCCTGCATGGTGCCTTGGTGCTGTCCGGTCACTGCACAGTCCCACCCGGCTCCATTGGTCCGCCAGTGGCACATTCCTTCCTCTTGGACAGTTTTGTGTTTATTTCCAAGGAGAAGTCTTTTTCCCAGGTCTCTCTTGGCCTCCTAACGAAGGCTTTTGGCTGAGATCCACGCTGCACAAAAGGCCCAGGCATTCCAGCTGTCTGCGTTGAATCCTCTGTGTCAGCTCCTGTTAATGTTGCAGTGTGAAATGTGAGGGTGCAAAGCAGCATGGAATATTAAAACACCACCCTCAGAATTCTCTGGAAAGGCCACTAGTCTGCTGGTGGCCACTATACTGTAGGAAAGGCCAGCCACTGGCTATCTTGCAGGTTATACGTGTGTGTGTGTGTGTTTGGCTTGACTATCCTTGGATAGTACAACAGGGACAATTCTAACAAGTGCAGACGTTTTGCCGGTCCCCAAAATGAAATATACTATTTTAGGCTAAAGGTTTATGATTGTGGTTACAATTTGGGTTAGGGTTACAATTACGGTTAGTGTTAGGGGTTAGGGGTTAGTTTTAGGGTTTTGGGGTTAAGATACGTGTTAGGTTAAGGGTTCAGTTTAGAGGTTAGGGAAAATAGGATTTTGAAGGGAATCTATTGTCTGGTCCCCACAAGGATAGTAAAACAAACGTACAGCGTGTGTGTGTGTGTGTGTGTGTGTAACGAAGTTTGCGGATGTAGTATCAGTGAGGAAAATCGCTAAGATCCAAGGAGAATCTCCTCCAAGTCAAAAAAAGGAAAAGGGAAAAGGAGCATTTCCATTTATCTGAAGGTCCTCTACAGACTACAGAGGCAGACAATAGATGACTGACACGGTTCTGTGGATGGTTAATTATCCAGACCCCCCCCTCTGCTCCTGTCCCCCACACCCCTCTACTGCACCACCTCCCTCCCCCCCCTCCACCCAAATCTGCTGTTATTTAGCAAAATACGTTGTCTGCAATAATGTGTTGCGTGTAATATCTGTCTGAGGGAGGCATCGACTTCAGCTTCACACAATCCATTCTTTATTTATCATGGGTATGGATGTTTATGCGAGTGTGTGTGTGTGTGTGTCCTCCTGCATGTGTGTGTGCATGTTTGGTATGTGTGTGTGCAGTCGTGTGTACTCCCGATGCAATGTTTCACGTTTCACGTTCATCCTTTCTTCTTTGTCTAATTTCCCGTTTCCCTGTCTGCCACCCAGGATGTTCTCTCTCCTGATGCACAGCCAGTCTGAGATCATCTCTGGCACATTGAGCTTAAATAGAGATTTGGGCTTTATTTACTGCGCAAAGCAGCTTTGGGATACAGACTGTTTCTGGTTGTGTTTTGATAGTTTGGTTTAGAGAGGGCTGACACTGCTTCCAGCACTAGGAGGAGAGATCAGGAGAGTCAGTCATATCATGGATGATGACACACACACACACACACACACACACAGGTTAATTAGCTAGTGTATAAAGAGGGCAGAGCAGATGGAGAGAGGGAGAGAGAAAGATAAAAAGACATCTACGAAGGAGAGGAACTGTGTCTCTGTCTCTGGGAGACTGGGAGGGGGCCACTGTTGCCAGCTGCTGCGCCTGCTTTCTGATGACTTGTCAGTTTGCGAAGGACAGGATGTTTTTCTGTGCTGCTGGGCAAGGCCCTCATTATCACATCTTTGTTTTCATCCACAAGGCAGCTCACCTCCCTTCTAGAGGAAGACCATACAGGCCCTCATATCTACCACCTCATACAGATGGGGCCGGACATGCCGGCGCGTGTGCATATTCTATTCTTTTTCATCCATGACAGTTTTTGTCGTGAGTTTACGAGGAGGTAGGGCTGAAGCGTTACAGATTGTGCGACAGAAATGGTAAGTTAATTCTCAATTGAGCCGTCATATACAGCGCTTACCGTGAATGCAGTCTCCGCTAACGCCTTGAAACTTCCGCTATACTGATTGAATAGAGACCAAAGTGGACTTTTATTTAAATCAGGGAGCATTGTAAATTGTTTTGCAGAAAGCAAAGCGTTTATTTTATTTTTTTTTACTTTCAGGGAAGCAAATGGAGAATGGACTAACTAACATTGTGGCAAATGCAACTTTTGACCTCTTTTGTCCTCACAGTTCAATAAGACAATACCAGTGTATTACATATCATATCATATGACTTGTCTTAGGTCATCCTCGTGCCCAAACTGGTACAAGAGGCTTGGCAGCCAATCTTTTTCACGGGAAAAAGTACTACAAACATTTCTGTTCAGAGACCAAATTGGACCCCTTCGTTTGAGCAACAGTTTGGCTCTTTGAGTCTCTGTTTAGACATCATAGGAATATCTGTGGAGCTTGCTCTGTAGACCAGGTGTCTTCTGAATGGCTAATGGTGGAGATGGAGTCGGTGTGTTTCCCAGCTGTTCCAGCCCTTTGTGTCAGAACGCGCTCAGCCCGGGCTAGAATGAACCCGAACTGTGTTCTTAACACTTGCCTATCTGTCCCGCTCATCTACGCCCTAGATGCGAGGCTTCTGTTGCTACCTGTTCTAAACAAAAAAATGGGTGGGTGGGGGAGGGGGATGAGCGTGAGGACAAAGCTGGGAGCGAAGGAACAGAACACAGTGGCTGTTGTGTACGAGGGGAGCCCTGGCACAAACACAGGCTTTTCTGTAAGACTATCCCACTGCTCCTAGCCCTCTGCCTGGGCCCTCAATACAGCCTTTGTCCTCTCACATCACCAATGACATTGAGAATCGGCACCCAGCAACACCTGGCCCCTTGCAGCAGAGGCACCAGCAGTAGCACTGTCTCTCCCAGCAGCCACATGCAGCTCATGAGTTAGGGTATAGAGAGGAAGAGAGGAAGGGGGAGGAGGAGGAGGACACTGTGGCTCTGTGCAACTCGTCTGGCCTCGCCACTTCTCTTTTATTTTCTTCACTTTTATTCGCTACTCCTCTACTCTTCACTTTTCCCCTCTCATCTTCTCTCAACAAATTGTCACCTATATTCATTGGGTAGGCTACACTTCTATATTCATAATCAGGATACTCTGGTCTTCTCCTGTAACTTTCCTAGCAGCCATCTTGTGTGTGTGTGAGAGAGAGAGAGAGACAGAGGGAGAGAGAGGGACAGAACGAGAGAGAGGGACAGAGCGAGAGAGAGGGACAGAGTGAGAGAGAGGAGAAGGGCAGGGTTGCAGAGGCAGTTAGTCGGCTTTTCCTTTTTGCAACCTGATCTCTGTAACAAGGAGGTTGGGAGAGATAAAAGGAGAAAGGAGCCCTGTCTGAGCCTGACTACAGGAAGAAGGCCATTAGAGGTGAGTCAGTATCAGGTATGCGGTCAGAAATCCCAGCCAATCACAAGTTCAGTACATTAGGGAGACGGCAGTTTGTCTCCAGTCTCCCTCCCAACTGCTGCCCCATCAGAGGACAGCAATAACACACACGCACACTGTTGATATATGGCTGGCATGGTTGCACTGACCTACGGTGTTGTTTTCAGATTTCTCACTGTCTGTAGCCTATAGGGGACCTCCTGTCAAAACGGTATAAAAAACAGACACCCCATTTCCTACTTGCCACTTCCTACTCTTCCGAAACATCAGAGTGAGCGACAAATGGACTCCGGAGGTTGTGTCATTACGACGATCTCCTTATCAGAATGGCTACTGCAGAAGAGGATCAGGGGCAGCAGAACCTCTATCGGATCATGGCTGTGTCCAAAATGGCTCCCTATTCCTAATATAGTGCACTACTTTTAACCAGAATAGGATGCCATTTGGAGCGTAGTCCTTGTTGGGGTATAATGCCTCCATCTCCTGCAGCTGGCAAAGTCTAGGAGAGAAATGGGGGCTTACGCCTGTCTGCAGGGGGGTTCAGAGAGGGTGAGTGTGTGTGCTGCTGAGGAATGCACATCTTTCAGACCACCTGACCCACTAGTCTCTAGGGTTTGTATAATTTAGCCCAGGCTCAGAATAGAGCTGCCACAATAAGGTCCAGTTGCTCAACTTTAGACACTTGCATTTTCTATTATAGGAGTACTTGGAAAGGGTCAAAATAAATGGGTTGTTTCTTTTCCTGTTGTAGAATGTAAAGAAGTGTCTGACTGTCATTCCTCTTTGGGTTGGCTATTAATAATGTGTTGATGTCAGCATTGGTCAGGCCTATACAGTTCAGGTTCTACTCACTGCATATGATTGGATTGATTTAAATTCTCAAACAAATTAAGCTGAGCAGAAAATTGACATGAAAGTTGACATTTCTTCTCGTATACTACTGCTACTAGCCACATATTTCATTCAGTTGCAGTAGTCTATAACGTGATATTCTTTTCTATACACATAACATGATGGAAGGGATTCCATTCAAACAGAGTATCTTTCAGTCCTGAATGTCTTTACTTGAAACTCTACAATTTGCATTTTCATTAGGATCCCCATTAGCTGACGCCATAATGTCAGCTAATCTTCCTGGGGTCCAACACAGAACTTAAAAGACATTACAAACAATCACATTTACATTAAGACATTACAAACATTTAACACTTCGACATTAAAGATTATTATTATTTGAAAACAAAGCTCTTTCTCAAAACCAGCAAGCCAAAAACACTTGGAGACACAACCGAGCCAGTAACACTTATATCTGAAACAGTAATAATTCAGTATTCATAAAGAGATATATGAAAATATTTCCTAATATGAATGTGGGTTTCTCTGTGTTAAGATTTTATGGTCTTTCAATGTTCTTCAATTGATCTTTTGTAAAATGTTGCACTGTGTCTCTCTTCCCTGTCAAGTGGCCATCTGAATGCACATATTTCCAGCCAATGCCATGCCAATGTGGGAGGTTCTCTCTGCTCAACAGGCAGCAACAGAATATCCATTCAAATGTCACTGCAATCACCAACAGACAGTTTCCATCTATATGGTTATGCATGGGACTGGGGGCCCCACCTTCCCTCCAGTCATGACATGTGAAGGAAGCTGGCACGGATTAATGTGACACCATGTCCAGACCAGAGAGCCTTTTTCTCCCAGGATGCCCGTCACCCCAACCATGTCCCCAGACACTGTTTGGTAATGGCCTCAGTGAGTGAATGGTAACAGAGGGCTGGAGAGAGAGCAAGGGGGGGGTGCAGAGAGAGGGGGGCTGAGAGAGAGAGCGAATGTTGTGTTTTCATTCACTTCGGAAGTTGGCAGTGAGGGGCAGATCAAATCAAATCAAAGTTTATTTCTCACGTGCGCCGAATACAACAGGTGTAGACCTTACAGTGAAATGCTTACTTACAGGCTCTAACCAATAGTGCAAAAAAGGTATTAGCTGAACAATAGGTAGGTAAAGAAATAAAAACAACAGTAAAAAGACAGGCTATATACAGTAGCGAGGCTATAAAAGTAGTGAAGCTACATACAGACAACGGTTAGTTTGGCTGATTGAGGTAGTATGTACATGTAGATATGGTTAAAGTGACTATGCACATATAATGAACAGAGAGAAGCAGTAGAGTAAAAGAGGGGTTGGCGGGTGGTGGGTTGGACACAATGCAGATAGCCTGGTTAGCCAATGTGCGGGAGCACTGGTTGGTCGGCCCAATTGAGGTAGTATGTACATGAATGTATAGTTAAAGTGACTATGCATATATGATAAACAGAGAGTAGCAGCAGCGTAAAAGAGGGGTTGGGGGAAACACAATGCAAATAGTCCAGGTAGCCATTTGATTACCTGTTCAGGACTCCTATGGCTTGGGGGTAAAAACTGTTGAGAAGCCTTTTTGTCCTAGACTTGGCACTTCGGTACCGCTTGCCATACGGTAGTAGAGAGAACAGTCTATGACTGGGGTGGCTGGGGTCTTTGACAATTTTTAGGGCCTTCCTCTGACACCGCCTGGTGTAGAGGTCCTGGATGGCAGGCAGCATAGCCGCAGTGATGTACTGGGCCGTACGCACCACCCTCTGTAGTGCCTTGCGGTCAGAGGTCGAGCAATTGCCGTACCAGGCAGTGATTCAACCAGTCAGGAGGCAGTCGATGTTGCAGTTGTAGAACCTTTTGAGGATCTCAGGACCCATGCCAAATCCTTTTAGTTTCCTGAGGGGGAATAGGCTTTGTCGTGCCCTCTTCACGACTGTCTTGGAGTGTTTGGACCATTCTAGTTTGTTGTTGATGTGGACACCAAGGAACTTGAAGCTCTCAACCTGCTCCTCTACAGCCCTGTCGATGAGAATGGGGGCATGGTCTGTCCTCTTTTTCCTGTAGTCCACAATCATCTTCTTTGTTTTGATCACTTTAAGGGAGAGGTTGTTGTCCTTGCACCACACGATCAGGTCTCTGACCACCTCCCTATAGGCGGTGTCATCGTTGTTGGTGATCAGGCCTACCACTGTTGTGTCATCAACCACTGTTGTGTCACCCTGAGGGGCCCCCGTGTTGAGGATCAGCGTGGCGGATGTGTTGTTACCTACCATTACCACCTGGGGGGCTGCCCGTCAGGAAGTCCAGGATCCAGTTGCAGAGGGAGGTGTTTAGTCCCAGGATCCTTAGCTTAGTGATGAGCTTTGAGGGTACTATGGTGTTGAACGCTGAGCTGTAGTCAATGAATAGCATTGTCACATAAGTGTTCCTTTTGTTCAGGTGGGAAAGGGCAGTGTGGAGTGCAATAGAGGTTGCATCATCTTTGGCTCTGTTTGGGCGGTAGGCAAATTGGAGTGGGTTTAGGGTTTCTGGGATAATGGTGTTGATGTGAGCCATTACCAACCTTTCAAAGCACACATCCTGGTAATCCGTGTCTTACTCACATTGGC
Organism: Oncorhynchus tshawytscha; assembly: GCF_018296145.1. Taxonomy (NCBI): domain Eukaryota; kingdom Metazoa; phylum Chordata; class Actinopteri; order Salmoniformes; family Salmonidae; genus Oncorhynchus; species Oncorhynchus tshawytscha. Next base: position 59,280,836 of record NC_056441.1, read on the forward strand.
TACGGAGAGTGTGATCACACAGTCATCTAGAACAGCTGATGCTCTCATGCATGCCTCAGTGTTACTTGCCTCGAAGCGAGCATAGAAGTGATTTAGACTGGTAGGCTCGTGTCACTGGGCAGCTCACGGCTGTGCTTCCCTTTGTAGTCTGTAATAGTTTCCAAGCCCTGCCACATAAGACGAGCGTTGGAGCCGGTGTAGTATGATTCAATCTTAGCCCTGTATTGACGCTTTGCCTGTTTGATGGTTTGTCGCAGAGCATAGCAGGATTTCTTGTAAGCTACCGGGTTAGAGTCTTACACCTTGACAGCGGCAGCTCTACCCTTTAGCTCAGTGAGAATGTTGCCTGTAATTCATGGCTTCTGGTTGGGGTATGTACGTACAGTCACTGTGGGGACAACGTCCTCGGTGCACTTATTGATAAAACCATTGACTGATATAGTGTACTCCTCAATGCCATCAGAAGAATCCCGGAACATGTTCCAGTCTGTGATAGCAAAACAGTCCTGTAGTTTAGCATCTGCTTCATCAGACCACTTTTTTATAGAACGAGTCACTGGTGCTTCCTGCTTTAGTTTTCGCTTGTAAGCAGGAATCAGGAGGATAGAGTTGTGGTCGGATTCACCAAATGGAGGGCGAGGGAGTGCTTTGTACGCGTCTCTGTGTGTGGAGTACAGGTGATCTAGAATTGTTTTCCCTCTGGATGCACATTTAACATGTTGATGGAAATTTGGTAGAAATGTAAGTTTCCCTGCATTAAGGTCTCCGGCCACTAGGAGCGCCGCCTCTGGGTGAGTGGTTTCCTGTTTGCTTATTTCCTTATACAGCTGACTGAGTGCGGTCTTAGTGCCAGCATCTGTCTGTGGTGGTAAATAAACAGCCACGAAAAGTATAGCTGAAAACTCTCTAGGCAAGTAGTGTGGCCTGCAATTTATCATAATATACTCTACTTCAGGCGGGCAAAATCTAGAGTGTCGGAAATGAGTGTGCTGGTCAAAAGTAGTGCACTATATTAGGCCATTTTGGACAAATTCTATAATGAGGGGGGAAATGACATGACGCAATAAAATTATCCAAGTATTTTTGGTTCACACTCAAGCCGTCTTTCATCTTTGGCCATTTTAGAGCCTCTCTGCTATCTTGTCAGTCCCAACTTCCCATCTTTGCAGCCTAGATGGAGAGAGCCTTACCCAACATGGTAGCATTAGCTTTAGGTATTGTGTGTGAGAAGGACTAAAAAAGGGCTTGAATGGCAGCTACTCTGCTGTGTTCAACCCAGAGAGCAAGGGAAAGAGAGACGTGGACTCACTGCAGCCATCCCACACTGCAAAACACGATACCCATCAATCCCCCTACTGTCCCACAAAGAATCCCATTGTTGGGGCTCCTGAGAATCAAGAAGCACGTTTGCAACCGCTGTTTGTTTTTTGTTCTTAGACGGGCCCTGCAATAACCATCCCTTTGTCAGAGCCGTATTGATGGAATCTGGAGAATAAGCAGATTCGCAACGGATATTAATGAGCCAGAACAATAGGTGATCAGTGGTGCCACACGGTTCAAACAACAAACGTGGCTTTTATGTTGCCAGGGTACCGTGTGCTGGGGGGTTGGGGGGGGGGAGCGATTCAATCACAGGAGGAAATGACAAGATCTACACTGTGCCTGTCCATAGTCACCCCGTTCCAGGTGTCGCCAATGTCGCGTGTTGACAAATGGACGGACAGACAGACAGTCACTCTTGAATACCAGAGAACCCTCGCAATGACTAAAGACACAAGAGTTCACAGGAAAAGAACATTAAACGCTCATGCAAGCAAAACATCGACTCAGTAGGTTGTGCCTGTGCTGTTAACATCTCAATTTCAAACTCGTACCCTCCTCAGAGATGCCAATGGGGCTTACTATAACCCTCTCGCCACATGGAAGAGATTGTATTGGTTTAAGCCACATGGAGTCTCTGTAGCTACAGAACACCTCTAGCCTTGTCCAATGCTGGGGAGATGTCCATAACATTGGAGAATAAAAATAATAACTCAGAAGCCTCACGTTTTAGGCTATGCGAAAAAGGCACTAATGACATTGCAGAAGAGACATTTACAGCTACAATATGTGTAAAACAAATGTATATACATACATGTACATGCATATATGGTTTGTGCTTAGTAGGTCACCTTACATAAGGGAGTCTGTGGTATTTGGCAAACAAGTATGTACTTAGACGCAGTGTTAAAGAGGTGAAAATGATTCAGTAGAGTGCCAACAGCCATCTACTAATATTTACAAATAATAACAAATCTGTATTAATGTCTTAAATCATGGCCAGGGCAGGGTAAGTGGCCAATAGTGTGGAAGTGGGAGGAAGAGGTCATGTTTGAGCCAGGGGGTTTAAAAGTCAAGTTTGTCTTTCTCACGCTTCACAGTTGTTTCATTAAGTTGCCAAGCACGCTGGTATTATTAACGGTGCTCAGGATTTGGGTTGTTTATATAGATAGATGGTTTGTCTGTTGTACCACACAGATATGTCAAGCACATATGTAACATTGAAAACATGTCTGTATGTGTGTGTGTGGGGCAGGTAATTGAGGTAATATGTACATGTAGGTAGAGTTATTAAAGTGCCTATACATAGATAATAACAGAGGGTAGCAGCAGAGTAGAGGGGGGCAAATACAAATGGTCTTGGTAGCCATTTGACTAGATCTTCAGGAGTCTTATGGCTTGTGGGTAGAAGCTGTTTAGAGGCCTCTTGGACCTAGACTGCTCCGGTACTGCTTGCCGTGCGGTAGCAGGGAGAACAGACTATGACTAGAGTGGCTGGAGTCTTTGACAATTTTTAGGGCCTTCCTCTGACACTGGTATAGAGGTCCTGGATGGCAGGAAGCTTGGCCCCAGTGATGTACTGGGCCGTACTCACTACCCTCTGTAGTGCCTTGCGGTCAGAGACTGAGCAGTTGCCATACCAGGCAGTGATGCAACCCGTCAGGATGCTCTCGATGGTGCAGCTGTAAAACCTTTTGATGATCTGAGGACCCAAGCCAAATCTTTTCAGTGTCCTGAGAGGGAATAGGTTTTGTCGTGCCCTGTTCACGACTGTCTTGGTGTGCTTGGACCATGTTAGTTTGTTGGTGATGTGGACACTAAGGAACTTGAAGCTCTCAATCTGCTCCACTACAGGATCCAGTTGCAGAGGGAGGTGTTTAGTCCCAGGGTCCTTAGCTTAGTGATGAGCTTTGAGGGCACTATGGTGTTGAACGCTGAGCTGTAGTCAATTAATAGCATTTTCACATAGGTGTTACTTTTGTCCATGTGGGAAAGAGCAGTGTGGAGTGCAATGGAGATTGCATCCTCTTTGGATCTGTTGGTACAGTATGTAAATTGGAGTGGGGTCTAAGGTTTCTGGGATAATGGTGTTGTGAGCCATGACCAGCCTTTCAAAGCATTTCATGGCTACATACGTGAGTGCTACGGGATGGTGGTCATTTAGGCAGGTTACCTTAGTGTTCTTGGGCACAGGGACTATGGTGGTCTGCTTGAAACATGTTGATATTACAGACTCAGACAGAGAGAGATTGAAATTGTTAGTGAAGACACTTGCCAGTTGGTCAGCGCATGCTCGGAGTATACGTCCTGGTAATCTGTCTGGCCCTGCAGCCTTGTGAATGTTGACCTGTTTAAAGGTCTTACTCACAACGGCTGCAGAGAGCGTGATCACACAGTCGTCCGGAACAGCTGATGCTCTCATGCATGTTTCAGTGTTACTTGCCTCGAAGCGAGCATAGAAGTTATTTAGCTCGTCTGGTAGGCTTGTGTCACTCGTGCGTGTGTGTGTATGTTGAGCTGAGGGTTGATCCCAGAGCTTGATGCTGAAACAGCAGAAGGGCTAGGAGGTGGTAAGCCATCTCAACCTTGTCCACTCTGTGAGGAGATAGGCAGCTAGCCCCAGTCCTGATGGAGACTCATTGACACCTTGCTTAACATAGCAACCTGACCAGGCCCGCTATTATTAGGAAGTATGCACTGAAAGGGGTCAGCAGTCGCCATGGAGAGAATATGATAGTGGCCGACATCCGGCATAGTAGCACACCTCGAATGAGTCTCAAATGGTACCCTATGCCCTATAAAGTGCACTGGTTTAGACCAGGACCCATAGGGCTCTGGTCAAAAGACATGCATTATAGGCATATAGGGTATAGGTTGCTATTTGGGAGTTGGAGGAAGAATCTAAGACAGAAATGGACAAAAATAAATACATCTGTCATTTTTGCAGCGATATAAATAAGATTCTGTCTCATGATATTGTTTTATTTCGCAATATGAACTGCACCGCAGGCTATTGTTTCATCTACCCATCTCTTTTTCACTTGGGAGATGACTTAATTTCTCTATTCCCATTCACATCATCCCCTTTGTATCAATGATAAATGCTTTTAAAGAAATGACAGAAAATGATGACAAAGATGAATTGTACATGAGATTTTAGTTTCACTCAAGTCAAAGAAAAGACTAGTAAATGATGCCTCTTATGACACACACCAAGTCATGACCTGTGTCCTCAGGTCTACTGTTACTTATATTGTGGCCAGACATTTTGTGGATGGCTACAGTATGTTTGATGAATGATAACTGACAAGGATAACAAGAATAAAAGATAGACGGAACGAAAGGAAAAATAAAGGGAAAAAACGAGTTAATCTAGGTGTCAGTTAGCTAGCAGCACAGCACAGCTAGGGAGTCTTGTTGCTAGGAGAGGAACAGCACCAATCTCTCCGATTGGCTAGAAAGACCTACATGATCCTCCAATTAAACCCCACACAGCATCAGGACAGTGCTAGCCATCCAGACACAAATAACATGGCAGCCGAGATCCGGGCATTGAAAGGTATATTTATTGGAAAGGTCAAGTGTGTGTGTGTGTGTGTGTGTGTGATGGTAGTAAATGGGAGATATTAGAAATGTTGAGAATGCAAGGGTGCTATTTGCCTCATTTGTATTCCCTGAAAACCATAGGTATCACACATGTTCCACACTAAGGAGTGGTTAACTCCCAAGAGTTGGCATAATATAAATCAGTATTACATGACAATAAGAGCCAACTAATCTTTGAATGAAACCCTGGCCATAAAGGAAGGTGAAAAACGAACATAGAAAGGTTACAGTCAAACATCTGGTAAGTGTCTAGAGTGGGGGGGGGTTATGTTTCAAATTTCCAAAACGTCATAATGTGGAGAAACAGGCACACACTAAAATACACCTCAGGGGCATGAAAGTTGGAATGGACCAATACCCAGAATATTCTACCTGAACCACCAGCAGCACAGCCCCATGTGTTTCTCTGACGAGGTCAATCAACTCGTCTCCCAAAGCAGAGAAAGCTTGAACTTGGCTTTCAGCATCCTACACACACACACACACACACTGGACAGTCCCAGCAGTCATCTGCTTTGAATACTAATGCTAATGTTCACCCAACACTTTACCCAGTGGGCAGAACTGGTTGCAATGACATAAGGCAGATGTTTTTTTACACATCTTATCTGGTGAGGCATCTATTGAAAACAAGTTACAACCAGAAATGACATCTTCCAATTGTAGTCATTTAGCAGACACTCGTATCGAGAGCGACTTACAAAGCAACATCATTATGATGTTCTGTGCCAAATTTTGCCCACTTGGTAGGGTACACAGATACTCAGACATGAATCGATCTGTTAGCTAAGAACTTAAAACAAGTTGAGCATCATTCACCGTCAGAGAAATGTCACCTTCTTACTTCATCCAACTCTTTTTATGCCAGTAAATGTAGGCTACCTGTCGGATAAAAAACTCAGGCCAGGCCTGATGGAAACAGCAATGGTCAGTAAAAACAAAATAAGTTTGAAAGGGTGGATCTTTTTCTTGTCTGTGAAATAGATCATGTGACAAATGGCAGCTAATTTGTTTTTGCGCAAATTGTTGATAGATTAGCCATCATGTCGCAGTAATTTTGTAGTCACATGATGCTATGCTGTGTGGTCCTATGACAAAGTGCTTTTTATGTGCACTTCGGAATCATGCACAGCTTTTTATTCGCAACAAGCCAATTTGATGGAAACACACTGCTGCCTGTAAAATGTACATCTCTTTTTATGTGAATATTAGAATCTTCACTTGAAAATGTTTCAACAAATGGATGGAAACCTGCAGTAGCTACTGAAACAGAAGTTTCCATACTAAAAACAATACCAAGGCACTCTTTGATGCTAGTTAAAATGGCATTATCTTGGCATATCCACAAGGATAACTCTCTTTCAACCTGGACATCTAAATGTTTTTCGGAGGAAAAGTGCCTTTGAGTTCCCCCTACCAAATTGGCTCACAATAGATCATAATGGCCGTGGCTTGCTGTCCACAACGCCTGCCTTCTCTATCAAAAGCCTGTCTTTGACCTTGAGCAGCCACCAGTGACCAGCCTATTGACCTTTTAGCTCCCAAACAATCAGTGGGTCAGGGACCTCTTGACCCCTGGGAAGTGAGTAAGGTGGACTCTCTTCCTCTGGTCAAGTGGCTGTAGAGACCACACACCGACACACACACTGTTCACTGCCCGTCACAGACCTCCAACTGAGTTGTACTCAGGAGCCTCCATGGTCCTCTGATTGGATTGGCCACGATAGAGCCCACTGTGTGAAGTGTCTAAAGGTCTCATAATGGTAGGGGAGGAACTCTCAAGGAGTGCCATTCCTTCCTTCATGAAGGAAGGGCACGGTGTCATATATATTGCGGTGTCATATAGATGATGACTCAGTGTGTGTGTGTTCATGGGGACGTATAGCCACGCAGCGTGTAAACATGTTATCATGGACATACACGAGAGGCTCACTCTTTCACAGCAAAACTAACACTTTCACAGCCAAACTAACACTTTCACAGCAAAACTAACACTTTCACAGCAAAACTAACACTTTCACAGCAAAACTAACACTTTCACAGCCAAACTAACACTTTCACAGCAAAACTAACACTTTCACAGCCAAACTAACACTTTCACAGCAAAACTAACACTTTCACAGCAAAACTAACACTTTCACAGCCAAACTAACACTTTCACAGCAAAACTAACACTTTCACAGCAAAACTAACACTTTCACAGCAAAACTAACACTTTCACAGCCAAACTAACACTTTCACAGCAAAACTAACACTTTCACAGCAAAACTAACAGTCAAACGGATAAAATGGAAGCAGTATCTCTGATGTCATGTTTCCATCTCCTGAATTGAACTCCGATGTGTTCTTGGTAGCCTAGATTTGTAGTTTTAAATTCAATAACTGCAGTGGCGTATTGTTTTATTATATTGGTCAGAAATTGTATTGATATGTGTATGATATTGTCATCGTAAAATAAAGACTGCGGATTGTTACTTTTAACTTGGTAATTTTGTGTGCAATTATGCCATGAATGGTACTGTCTCACAGCTGTGTGTTAGGTTTAAAATGTATCAAATATATCCACACTACTTTGTACATTATGTATAATTCTAATAAAGTGAAAAATGTTGGTAACTTGAAGTTCTATTAATTAAAAGGGTAATATAGCCTGTATCATACAATAAAAAACATAATTGTGACTAAACAAGAAATCTCCCTTCTTTCTCAACTATACATCTATGCTGCTCTGTGGGACCACCCATATCTGAAGTCTTTCTTTCCCAGCATACAGGACACGACACTTTTCTCTTTGCTTTTGCAGTGATTCACCTCTCTATACAAGAGGATTCGACAAGGGAGTTGACTAATGATGTTTATCAGTTTGATTGGGTCTTGGAACACTGTAATGTGGCAGTAATAAATGGCTTGTTGAGGAGGCAACACATATGGTGTTATATCAAGCATGCCCTCTGGTGGAGGAGATTCCAGGCTAAGGAATGAACACTTGTTCAAGTTTCCTCCTCCCAAATCTCTGGCCAGTGGGAATCCTTAGCGACCTGAGGCCCGATAGAGGGGTACTGTAGGCTACAGGACTTTGTAACAGGGTTGTTTGAGTACTTACCAGAAGCAATGTGAGAGTCTCAGAACCATGGTGCCAGGAAAATGACTATATATGGGGCTGACTATTGTTAATCTGACGATTTTCATCCAAAACTGTGACAGGCACATTTGTGAACTAGGTAACGTATTGGTTTAAAACAATGTTGGGATGTGTGTGTGTTCTGCACTGTCCAGTCTGTGCTGTGTACGGTGAACGCTGCCTGGCCATGACAGTACGGGCTGTTCATCCAGACTTCCCCGCTCACCCTCCCAACTCCAACACCCCCCACCCCCCACTCACTCACTCCCCAGCATCTGCTCATCATCCTCCCAGGTCCCGGGCCGTTTCCTGGCTGCAGTATACACTGGAGCCCCCTGTTGCCTCTGCTGGGGCTGATATGAGGCCACAACCTCAACACTGCTCCCTCCGATGCACTGACATGTCACCAACAGAACAACTGGCCCTTGTCCACTCCATAGGGGGGAGGGGAGGGAGACAAATCTGTGACTGACATGACATTTCACCAGTTGAAGAGGGTCAGGGCCTGGCAGCTTACGTTTGGGATCATTTATTTAAGCCCTGTTTAGTGATTATTGTTGGCTGCAAAGGTCGATAGTGATACCATGATGTGGAATATTCCAATCTATAACTGATGGTCACAAATCTTGAACGTAGTTTTATCTCAGTGCATTGACATCCGGTATTCAAATAAACAGTGATAGTCATTTGGAAAGAGATTAATTACTTATTCACTAGAAAATAACATTAATTCCTCCCTCTTTCTCTGACTTAACTTCTTCAACAAGCAGGTCTTTCTCTGACAGCACAGAAACCAAACACACCAAACACGACCTCTAGTGTTAGCCTTGAGCATGACGAAGGAAGAAGAGCTTGTCTGGATTCCAAATGGTGCCCTATACTCTAAAAAGGCAAACAAAAAAAGCCAAGGGCACTGGCATGGTGGCACAGTTACTGTTAACAGTTAAGTGAGCCGCAGAGGGAGCCTTTCTGACTGCAGAAAACATGACACTCCGTGGTGTCACTGCTCTGTCTGAGCTGCCCTCAGAATTTGACGGACAGATGAGAATGGAGATGTGTATGGCAGCTCACTTTAGTACGTCTTAGCTACTTAAGAGAGGAGCAGACTTTCTTTTTAGAGCAGAGCGAGTGAAAGAGCGTGAGAGAAAGAAAGAGAGCAGTCTGTTACAGTGCATCGTCATTGGGCGCTGTTTTAAAAGAGCTTTTAAGAGCATTTGTAGCCTACACAACAAATATACTTGGATTCATCCGAGCACAGCATGTCTGGGTCCGCTGTCTGTGGTTGACCAGGACGAGTCAGATCTGAAAATAAACACAACCAGACGAGTTTAGTCAGAGAAATAAGAGACAGGAGACAGAGCAAACACTTCTAACAGCGCTTCCCGACAGGGTATTTTTGTTGAGGGAGACAGGCCTGTTGGTTACGCTTTGGGCAATATATGATAATGTCCCTGTCAGGATTTAATGCCCTGTACTATATCAGTGTTGTTTGAAGTCCCAAGATTATTAACTGTTTTGGGGCATTTATTTTTGGCAAGGTCAGAGGGTTCTTTTCAGGTGAAACACACAAAAAAGATCTGGTGCAAAGGAATGAAAGAGATTAAAGATGAGGCCATACAAGAACTTTTGCCTCTGGGGGCGCTCTTGAGCCAAAAGGGGTCGCCTAAGTGGACAAAATCATTTTTCTAGAAATACCTCATTGGACAGAAAGGAGCACACCTTCTTATGATATAAATATTATGTATGTGATAATGTGCTGTATATGAATCATACAGCCAACAGTCAAGTCAACATTTAACAAACAATTAGGTAAAAGGGGTACCTAGTCAGTTGCACAACTGAATGCATTCAACCCAAATGTGTCTTCTACATTTAACCCAACCTTCCTGTAAGCAGGGAGGAATTCAACTTCCATAGTGTCTTTAAGTCTTACAATATTTATGAAGTTTGACCTGCTGTTGATATACTGAAAGCATGACACATAGAAGTGTAAAGAGCCTCTTGCTAATGACCTTGTTGAAATAAACTTGGTAAAATCATGAACAGCACTATTTAAGTATACAATTACTTTCCCCCCCAAAATCAATCACTTGGTTAATGTGGCACTTAAACGTGGATTAAAAACACAAAGACATTACTCTCTTTCGCTCTGCTTATCGTGTTGTTGTTTTATATTTCATATTTCTATTCCATTGATTACTGTACTTTGTACCTTCAAAACGTCCAGCTTGACAGGCTACTCTTCTGAGAAGCACACCTGCCTCTACTTAATCATAGAGCTGTCTGGGGAATTCTGCAGCCTGCATAAAAGTTGCAATGACCTCACTGATTGTTTCTCCCCCTCCGTCTCTTTCCCAGAAGTTCCCCTGAGAGTGTGGACAATGCCCTTCACTCAACAGTCATAAAACCCTATGAGCGTCAGTGGAGCTGTGGTCGTTCTGCACGACTGGAGGAAGGAGGGAGGATGAAAAGGCCAGGAGATTTTGGCCGGCCCCAGAATGTTTTGGGTGCAAAGAGGAGACGCGAGTCAAAAACCACAGTGAGAGTGGCCTGATTAAAGACTGATCCCAGTTCATCTCCAGGACATCCGTACTCTAAAGCCTCTACAGACACACCCTTCACCTCACTGTTTACATGCACTCCTTCCTGTCTCGCGCTGCCAAATACTGTAGGACTTACTCATAGCATTATGTGGTTAACCAAGGCCATGAGTTTGCCTTCACTTTGTTAAGGGCCTTTGAGGAGACTCTGTGCCACTGTGTGTGATCGATGGGAGATTTGTTTATTTCTATGAAAAACATTTGTAAGTTGGAAGGACATTGACTAAAGACAGCAAAGTAAACTACAAATAATTCAATAAACATTTTAGAAAGCAGAGATCTTCAGTGTTGTTGCTTTTGTCTATCCATCCTCTCTGCGAAAGAAGAGGAAAACGAGGTTGCCACATTTCCAGTGAGTTTATTTCAGTATAAGTGGTTTTAAAAACACTTCACACTGTACCTCAAACATCTCACGTCCTTGAGACCCCCATAAGCAAGATCAACATATTCAAATATGGCGGTGTCCAACATTATATTCTGTGCAAAAACTTTAAGCATACTATTTTACAGAAGAAAACAAACAAAGTCTACATTGGGAGGGGGTAGGGATTGAAACGGTCACACAATAATCAAGAATTATATTTTGCACAATTGTTAAAAGTTGGGGCTACATGAGATAAAATCCATCAGGGGGCTTTAGATATTTGCCTTGTTTAAACAGCCAATGCAGACAGCAGTAGTGACCTGTATAGAACAACAACAAACGACTTCTACTGCTCTCTCTTCAGTACAGATCATTCTCTTTAGCATTGTGTAAGGGTATTGTGAGTGTGGGTGTGCACTTGTGTCGTCATAAATACAGTAGATACATACAAACTCAACGTGTTTTCTAATAAGGCATACGTGGCAAATCGAAGTCCACCGAAATAAACAGTATCAACACTATTTAAGGCCTGGAAAGCAGAAAAGGGGTGAGATAGAAACACAAGTACCTTACGGAGAAGAACGTCAAAACAATGGAGTGAAAGCAGCCCTACAGTGACCGGGAAGGCAGAGGGGGGGGCTGCTGTGACGTCACCCCCACAGTGGGCCAGGGGAATGGAGGTGGGAACGTGGTCCTGGTGCCTGGGGTCTGCCCTGAACCAGTCTACAGTCAGACACTATCAAAAACCCATTTTCAGGTCTTTCTTCCAAGAGTATAGGGGTAAACCATTCAAAGTAGAGTTTTTGGCTTTACAAAGTGAGAGGACTGTGAATGTATCCATTTCACACGAGGGGTGGGAGGTAGAAAGGGGGTGGGGGACTAGTAACGTGACCGGTTTCCACATCGCCTCAAAGCCATAAAATCAGATATAAAATACATTCATGAACAAATGTACAAATAAACCAAAAAACAGGTCAATGAATACAAGCATCATACCTTACATCAACTTGAAATGGCTCTTTAGCAGAGACGAAAATACACGTTTCATGACTACACGATAGGATGAGAAAAGGAAAAATAAAATAACATATTCTTAAGCTTGTCACATCCTATTGACGTGAAGCATTTGGCTACACAGTGAGACATAGCTGGACACAGTCCCCCTCACTGTGACCTAAACATCATACTGCTATCCCAGCAAGCAAAAGTGGTGTCCATTACGTCATTATAATGTCTTTAAATGACATTATCACCAGGTTGTAGATTAGAAGTATACATAATTTGTTGAAGAATTACAGCAACCACAACAACCAAAATGTGCCGTCTTTCCCTTGACATCTTGCTGTCGTCATGAAAAATACATCCTTTTCTTGTTGTAACAGAGACAAGTTCCTTGTAATCTGGTTTTGTAACTTCTTCTCAACCAGAAAACCAGTTTACAACCATAAAATAACATCATTACAACATCATGCTCATCATTGCCCCTAGGGTTACTATAGTACCTCAGTGAGGGTTCCCGAGTGTTGGTCGAAAGACTCAGATGATGGTACCACGCCAGTGTCAGACCAGACAAAGACCCAGTTCCCTGAGAACATCAGAGAAACGTTCCAAACACTACAAACTAACGGCAGCTAATTGGGCGTAATAATATTTGAATAACAATAATATTTACAACGTGGTGGTCCTGATAAAACCAATTAAAATCTAACTATTTTCCTATAGATCCACCTACAGCATTATCGATGCAGCATTGCAAGTAGAGAAACAACAGAATGATCGAGCTGACGTTTTGGAGTTAATAGCATGGTAAACGGGAATAACTTTTCGGTACTATTGTCACTGCTGAGTTGAGTACAGCCACTCCTGTGCTGGTGATAGGAGGAATATGGATCTATAAGACACAGCATGGTGCCATCGATTTCATATAATCGCTACTCGTTGGATGGCTACTCGGACACCAATTGTTGTGTTTCGGCTAATGGACAGTTTCAAACCAAATATCAACAGATTAAAGTGATCTCATTCCAACAGAGAGCAACATATTCAGATCGATTTCAGTGCGGACACTGAACAACGTACCATGAATAAATACCATGAAGAATAAGTTAATTTATGCTGTATCGAGAGCTTGAGTTCCTAACTCTTTTTATGAAGGATTTCTTTGTAAAACATATATATATTTGTTTACTTATACAGTATTAGATGTATACTTTCTTTCTTTACATGTGTTTATTCTGCATTGGATGTTTTTTGCTCGGTGCTTATTTTGGCTTCAAGCAATGAACAGTTCTTTATGGAGTGAGTTTGTAATTCAAAAGGGGATTTTCTCAAACACGCGACTCGCCTGACAAACTCACAATCCTTCACAGTTAGCATCAGTTCCCGCTCAACAAAGTCCTTTGACTGATATATATATATATATATTATGTATAAAAAAATAAGTTATTGCGCATCCAAAAAAAAGTGCATCGTATTTTTCTTTTTAAAAATATCTCTCGTTGCCCTTCACTTTTTCTTCCTTTGATCCTGAATCCAACAAGACTTTTTTTCTCGGAGTGGGTTGGCTGACTAAAGTGTTGGCGCACCTTCTTTCTTGACCTTTTGTCATACCACGTGGGCACCGGCGGGTAGGTGACGGGTTGGGACAGGCAGGGCAGAGTGTGTAGTAGAGTGATAGGGAGGAAAAGAAGAAGACGACGTGAAGGGTTGGTCCCACTACGCAATCACCATGGGAACATCGTCTGAGAAGCCGCTGATCATGGGGGCGTCTTCGTCATCGTCACCTTTAAGGAGGACGGGGGAAAGGAGAGATGAACGGAGGAGGGAAGAAGGACATGATAGTTGCATCAGAACGGATCATGCAAAAATGTGGTTTGTGAGTGGGGCCAGGAGTTTCTCCGGACGATGGGACCTGACAAGGACAAAATACGGTCCCTAGTAGCACAGCCTTTAACTGGGGCCCAGAGTTTTTATGGTCAGGTCACACGGTCAGGAGAAACTCCAGGCCCTAGAAATGTTTGATCAAAAGCCGTGCCAATCAGTTGGACATAGAGAGGGATGATCTATGGGTGTCAGATCAACAAATAAAGACAGCGTGGTTCAACACAGTGTAGACTGATGACATCAACCTCCATTACAACCGTCACAGTCAACAGTAACAACAAGCGCCCTGCACAGGAGCACAAAACAAGGGAGCAACGCAACTACGGATGTGTGGGGCTACTTCGATATAGAACTTAACCAAGGACTCTTACCCAGCTCGTCCCCAGAGGAGAAGATGGCCGAGCCCAGGCGGGAGTTGTAGTGGCTGTTGGCGAAGGCGGTGAAGTTGTTCTGAAGGCGGCGGTGCCTCAGGTACAGGACCACCAGGCCCCCACACAGCCCCAGCAGCAGCAGGAACAGCACCGGCACCACCACTACTGCCATGTCCCCTGACTGACCCGAGCTCCGCACTGCCTCGCTGGGACCTGCAGGGAGAGGGGGGGGTATACATGAGGGAGCCATTATGAGAGATTCTTTATATACTTTTATCTCACAAAGTTGATTAATGAAGTAAGATTCACCCGGAAAACTATCACCATATTGAGAGTGATAACTCATATCCTTCTGTTGTATGAATGTCACCACACATTGTTACTGAAACCGACGTTTAGGATTTATGCATAATCTTAGTAAATGTGTCCCGTAACTTCCTATCCTCCCCAGTGCCTCCTCCCCCTCTCACCTTGTCCCAGCTGGTCGTAGAGCAGCAGGGCGGACTCGCCACACAGCTGTCCGTTGAACAGGCAGCGGGCCTGGACAGAGAAGGTGTAGTTGTGGCCTGCCAGCAGGCTGCTGATCCGGAAGAAGGTCTCTGTGGTGTTTCCCAGGAGCACGGAGGAGTTGGACAGGCTGTCGTACACGTGCACCTCGTAGCCCTGCGGAGAGACACCGAGCACGGACGTGCAGACAGACAGACAGACAGTGATGGTGAATATCAGAGGAACTAAAAGACAGTGGGGTTGATCTGTCATCACAGGGAGAGACAGCTGTGTGTGTCCCTCACCCTGCTCTCATTGAAGCTCCTCTCCTTCACGGCCAAACTCTTCCAGAAGAGGAACACGTGGTCTTTCTCCGTCAGGATCTTCAGAGCCTCTGGAGCAGGCAGGGGCACTATGTCCACGCAGAGAAGGAGGAAACAACCTTCTGACATCATACATTCATAAAATTATGTTCATGTTAAAACAATCCCCATTGGGTTTTGAATGTGGTCTCCCCAGATCTGTTGGCGCTCTACCTTTAACTCCTTTAATATACAAGAAGCCCTGATTAGTCCCCAGCCACTATATAACAGATGGTGGGGGCGTTCCAGGTTGTCTATCTCTATTGCAGTTGGGCTGCACATCCCAGAAGATCGCTACATCTCACTAACATGACCCTGAGATGTTTTAACTCCTCTCCGGGCATTGTGGGAAAGAAAACTGATCGTCGACTGCAATAAAGAGGACCTGGCCGTACTTGTGTTGAGCGTGTAGCTGGCCTCCTTGCTCATGTTGCGCAGGCGGACGGAGACGCTGTAGTGTCCGCCGGGCTCCAGGCCCTTGAGGCAGTACTCCACCGTGTTGTTCTGGGTGGTCAGCTTGTAGCTGCTCTCGGTCTTACGCACCACATCCTTCAGGTGCACCGCGTACGTCTGCACGGGACGGACACATCCAAATCAAACTTTATTGACAGTGCATTTAACAATCTCAACACAGTTTACAGTAAAATAACACAACAAAAGAACAATAAACAACAGCCGTGTTGGCATCCAAAATGGCACCCTAATGACCAGAGCCCTGGTCAAAAGTAGTGCACTTAAAAGGGAATAGGGTGTCATTTGAGATCCAGACATGGACACACAGGTTTATGGTTTGTGTGGGACAACTGTTCATGTTACTATATCAGGTGTCCTGTATATTACCTGGTCAGTCAGGTTTTTAGAGGCTTTATTTAAGGGATAGTTCACTCAATTTTCAAACAGAGTTTCCTTACACTGAAAGAAGTCCATGGACAAGGAGAGAGTGCAATCCACACTCTGGGTCTGTTTTGAAGTTTAAGCTTCAACTCACTTAAAAAAAAGGTAACTATCACTTTAACCCAGGAACCAGACAAAATGCATCGGAAAGGGCTGACGCTCGAGGGTGTGTGAGGATGACCTTACCAGAGGGGCGCTGGGGGAGTCGTAGGGAGGCTGCCACTTCAACATCGCCTGGGTCTTCTCAACGCGCACCTTGTGCAGGTTACGAGGAGGAAGCCGCTCGTTGGGAATCATCTTAACCACCGCATACTCCGAGGGAGGGCCCAGGTAGGGAGAGATGGCCCGCACCTGTCACACACAAGTGAACACACGCACACACACACACAGATATTGTTCTTTAGAAACCAAAAATGCACACATAGGTTAACTGTGAGCAGATTTTTTGAAGTCGATCCTTTTACAGTTCAGTACAGTTTAAAACCAAAATGGAATCTTGGGTAAGAACGAAAAAACCCTAGCCAACCGTGTTGCATGTCAATAAAGTTTTCTGATTCTGTATCTGAGGCACTGAGAGAGGAATCAGGGTGAAGAGGAATAAGGGTGTGAACTCACGAGGAACAGGTACTGCTCATCACTGTCCACAGTGACGGTCCGGCTGCTATCGCTGGTGTTCACACTGTGAGGGCTGCGGTACAGGTCCAAGAAGGAGGTGGCAAAGAAGATGCCATACACCTGTACAGACAGACAACAACCACACAGTACATCACTGGCTGCACAGGGAGCTGTCCTACTCCAGCCGCGCGCTTCACAGTAGCGGTGGATGAGTCGAGTTCCCCCCTTACAATGGAAAGAGCTTTGAGCATCTGGACAATCGCTTTATACATCCCATCAATTATGACTCATCTATGAAATTCCTAATTATATTTTGCTTGTGGGGACTCGCTTAATTGATCTTGCCTGGAACCAATGGAAGAGCGCAAACCCCGCCCATCAGGCACTCAAGACAGGCTCAATCAAATGCCTGAAGCATTTGAAAGTATACTACAGATACTACTTAAACCCAGGGTCATGCTCATTAGGCACCAAATAGAAGAAAACGGATAGGGACTAACTGAAATTTTCGGTCCCAAAAAGTTGAATGATGTTTTCCGTTGTGTGCCCTAATGAACATGACCCATGTCTGTAATACAGTAGCTGTCATGCTGTGCCGGTGTTACCTGTGCAGGGGATCCGGTTACAGTCCAGCTGCAGTCCACAGAGCTCTGGTTAAGGGCCCGAGCCTTGAGGAGGGGAGGCTCCGGCTGGGTGCCTTTGGTCTGCTGGCGGGACAGGGCTGTGGGGCTGTCTCCTACACCGGTCTGGGCCCACACAGCCACCTCGTAGATGGTCCCCGTGGTCAGGTTGGCAGCTGCAAGTGTACAGGCAGATACAGAGACAGACAGACCGACCGACAGAGTTGGATATTGAAAACACAGAAGTGTGTGTATGTGATGCATATGACGAAGTTATGTGTTTGAAAAACACTTGCTGTTTAATTGTCTGAAAATGTGTGGACACTTGAGGCAGACAGGGGCCTACCTTTCAGTATGCTGCCTCGCACAGTGTAGTTCCTGCTCTCCTTCACGTGAGCATCAAACACCCAGGACAGCACCACCACATACTGCCTCACCTGCACACACCCACGGAACAACGGCAGAATTATAGGGCAAGTTAGAACACATAAGCACCAACTCACACATACACACACACACCCACACACGCCACCAACTGACCTCATATTGGGAGTTAAAGCTGAAAGATAGGCTCATCGAGTCTTCTGTGATGCTATCGGTGATAACTGAGGGGGGTGGTAGAGCTGAGAGAGAGAGACACAATAAGCATCAGCCCCAATACATAAGACAACTACATACTGGTGGCCAGCAGAGGGCGATAGAACACTGTAAATCTCCATAATGCAAACAGTAGAGGAAGCGCAATGAAGGGAAAGGGACAAGGGGATACCTAGTCAGTTGTACAACTGAATGCTTTCAAATGAAATGTGTCTTCTGCGTTTAACCCAACCCCTCTGATTCAGAAAGGTGCGGGGGGGGGGGGCTGCTTTCAATGACATCCACGTCTTCGGCACCCGGGGAACAGTGGGTTAACTGCCTTGCTCAGGGGCATAACGACAGATTTTTATCTTGTCAGCAGCTTGTCACCTTTCGGTTACTGGCCCAACACTCTAACCACTAAGCTTCCTGCCGCAGCTCCAGACCAAAATAAATCTACCATCCTCCGGTGACCCAAATCTCTACAACCCAAACGAAAAAGAAATAGCGTGTGATTATAGAAGCATTCTTATAACTTGCGACCCACCTCTCACATGCCCAGGGCCCACTTTTGGTCTTGACCCATAGTTTAAGAAACCCTGGATTAGAGAATTTGTCAAATGTATCAAAACTATCATCATGCCATATTATAAATTGTCAGGCAATGATCATGAGAGATTCTGTCATACCTTTCTTGGGGATGATGGATTTAACCTCAGTCCAGTTCCCCATACCTCGACCCGTCACTGCTGCCACCTGAAAACACACAGGTTTTACAACTCATCAGACAGGCTCACAACTCAACAATTCTAAGAGCTCACGTTACCTTCATGTCATGAAGTCAAATGTCACTATGAAGCTGCTCTGAAAGACAGGTCTCTTACTCTAAACTTGTACAGAGTGCTGGGCTGTAGGTTCTTGACCTCCACACCATTGCCGGTGCTTCGCTGAGAGAACCACTCCACACCTTTTTCACTGTACTCCACCTGTCACACACACACACACACACACACACACACACACACACACACACACACATACATACATACATACATACATATAGAGAGAGAGAAACAAAACAGGCAAAACAGGTTTGAAACATTGTTCATGTTAATAATAAACCCACATTGCAGTGTGTGGAGTCTTTCATATTTTGCTGATGAACATTAACTTTGATATCCTGCACCCGCTGAAAGCCATTGGATGGTCATATGTTTCCATCTCTTCTTACAGCCCTACTGCTCAGGACATGACACTAAGAATGGAGAGGCGGTTATTAAGTTTACCAGAGGAAACAACAGTGTCTGGGCAGGCTAACTCACAATGTACTCCCGGATCAGTCCGTGGGCTTTGTCCGGAGCGCTCCACGAGGCCTCCACCATGCCGTCCTCTCCGTTGTCACATGACAGCTGCAGGTTTCTGGGGGGGTCGGGCACTGCAACAACCATTACATTACCGAACTGTCAATCCATCATAATATTCCATTCATAGCTTAAAACACTATTGCAGGCAGGCCACAAACTTCAAAAGTGATATAAAAGTGATAATGGGTATTTCCAAGACCCTCTCGATAGAGATTCTCCATTGAGCATGCCTTTCAGTCCAGGGGTAGGCTTAATCTGGGTACTGGATAATAATCCTAAATCTACATCATTCCTTTTGTTACTCCTTTCGCCCGTCAGTTAGCCGAGCAACTAACAGGCAGTGCGTTCATCTCGGGTGTGAAAAACAACCACACTAAAACACATGGACAATGTGTGAAATCACGCCTTCGACAAATCCTCTGCTGTGAACAGACACAGTGAAACGATTGTGTCTTGCTCCCTCTACCTTTCCCTCGCTCTTCTCTTTCCCTTTCTCCCCTCCCCAACACCCACCCCCCTCTCATCTCTCCCCTCCTCCTCCATTTAAAGAACGGTGATCAGCGATAGCCAATGAGAGCTTTCCACAAGCAACGTTGTTCAATTCAAAATGTATCGAGTCGGTATTTCAACTCTGTGTGGCAAGCACGAATGTCTGACTGAAAATGGTACTTGAGGCTGCTTTGCGCCACAGCTTGTTCTAGCTACAGTAACAATCTAACCACATCATTGTTTTCGCGAGACAGCGTGGTACCGCGATTCATCGCGACCAAGAGAAGAATCTCATAGTGTGTGATCCTCCGTCTGTGTCAGCAAGACAAGAAACTACAGGACAAACAGCTGTTTGACATGAGAGGCTCAGTGGTGTTAGGATTTGGAAAGTCGTGTGGTGTACACGGGACAGTACTCACATCCCTCGGGCGTTCGCAGGGTCAACACATCGTTGGTCTTGTGCTGCTTGCTGAGACACTGGGTCAGAACCTTCACCTGGTACGTGGTGTCTGGCTTCAGCACCGACAGGGTGTAGCTGCTCTTGTTGCTGTGTGTGTCCATAGAGGTCCACTGTTGGGTGCCCACCAGCCTAGCAAACAGAGACAGATAAACACACACACACAGTCAGACACACAATTAGACACATAGGTGCATAAGCGACAAAAGCGGTCGCTTAGGGGCCACCGGCCAAACTTGTAGTAATCATGGCTGAATATTGACAGGGCATGTGCCCAGGGCCCTGACCTCCAGGGGGCCCCCATTGATTTTGTTAGTCATTCTGACACAGATATCATATTAATGTCAAAGTCATGGTGAAATGTGTAATATAGCAGGGAATTAGCTTTAAAACTGCATCTCCGCCTCATGGAAAACTTAGTAGAATTGCAATACAATTACAGAAAACTTGATTTAAAACTGCAACATTTTCTCTATGCCCCATGGCACTGCAGGAAATTAACTTTAAAACTTAAATTCTTCTCTGCCGTCAAGAGGGGGGCCACTAAAATGTTTTGCCGCAATGTTGGGGGGGGCAACCAAATCTTACTTAGGGCCCCCAAAAGGCTAGAGCTGGCCCTGGACACACACACAAAACACACAGACTGACTGGCTGACCTGTAGTAGATGAGGAAGTAGCAGGAAGCCAGGGGCAGGTTCTTAGGCCTGGACCAGGTGAGGGTGATGGCGCCAGAGAAGTCTGCCGTCCACCGCAGGTTCTGGATCTTGTAGACCAGAGAGTCGGCTACAGAGAGACAGGTCAGAAACACACCCCCAGTACAAACGTTAGAGAGGAGAGATGAAAAGAGTGAAAAGATGAGTGAAGACTTCGCTTATGTAAATTGAATTGGGTGCGTGACATGATTTTCATTCAAAGTATATGACATCGTAATACACAGCAGAGCCACTTCCTGCTTACAGAAATAAAAAACAATAACATTATAATTGGCCAGGACTGCCACTATACTAGCTCTGTTTCAAGAGCCAATAGAGGCAGTCTTCCTTGGGCAGATTTGAAGTCTGTTTTTGTTGACGTCTGTAAAGCAGGATGATGTCATATTCCCGAGGCTCCCTTTAAGTGCGGAAGAAGGCCGGCTACTGAAGACTCACAGGTGCAGTTGTCCTCGTCACTGTGGTCGGAGCAGTCCATGAAGCCGTCACACTTCTCACCGTCCAGCAGACAGGCTTCCCCGTCAGCGCAGTGCGTGCCGTTAACACATGTCAGAGGCCCTCGTGTAGCTATCAGAGAGAGAGTGTGAGGGGGGGGTTGGGTTGGGAAGACAAGGAGGAAGGGAAAGAGAGAAAAGGGGAAGAGAAAGTGTGAGAACCACATCTCCTTTTCGAAGGTTTCTTTGCACGCTGAGTGAAACGTCAACGTTCAAGTGTCTTAGTCTTGCTGTGGATCTGTGTTTCTTACAACATTTTGTGCATTTTATGAATAAACACCGTTACTGGGTTGGCTACGTGTTTCACCCTTTTGGCCAGTTCGAAAGTCCCCACTCACGTCTGTGTATTGACTGACTGACATAGGCCCCATGAGGAGCATAGGTCATCCACACACTGTGTGTAACACTTACGACAGTGGGCTTCGTCCGAACCGTCCAGGCAGTGCTGGTGGCCGTCGCAGCGCTGCCAGTCGGGGATGCAGGTGGGGGGCTTCCGGCAGAGGAACTGGCTCTTACTGCAGCGGCCAGGGGGCAGGGGAGGGGCGTGGGTGGGCCACGGGGCCTGTGTCGCCGTGCCGTTGGCTGTGCCGTTGGCTGTGCCGTTGGCTGTGCCTAGGAAACAAAACATAACCACAGGGCCAGTTCCAGAACAAATCAGTTGGACGGGCATCTGATTTTTTTGATAAGAGGGCACGCTTTTTTTTTTTCATGGGACTTCCTACGTATATTATTTTTAATAGATTTTAAAGTATAGACATGTAATTTAACTGCAAAAAATGTATTACATTTTTATGTCGCACGAACACAACCAGTCAAGATATTTTCATCGCATTATCAAAAGAATCCCTTCCAAAAGTAAGTTACCTTTGCACGTTCGTCCAAACTAATTCCAGCATCCGAACAGTGCACTGTGCACCCGTCAACTTTCCTTCAATTCGTGTCTGAAACTCTCCCCCCGGAGAAAGCATCCGAGCGAGCCAATCAGCGCCCCTCTGTCTTACTAGTCTAATGACCAATTCCCACCATATTGTTTTCACCTGTCAAGTATTTTCCAATCACTGCAGATGAATGAAAGGAGACAAATAGCTCCAAAGTGTTTTCTAGTCAAGACACATGGTCAGTAATAACCACCCTGGCCCTACCTAGCTACATACAGCTGTATAACTAGTCCTGAGCTGTGTAGCCACGGTGACAAGCCCTTTGGTGTAGATGGAGACAGTGGTTCACCTGTGGGACAGCCCAGTTCATCACTGCCATCGGGACAGTCAGCGTAGCCGTCACACACCCAGGAGTTGACTATACAGGCTCCCGAGCCACAGTGGAAGCGGTTAGGGGCGCAGGACGATGGGCCTGGGGCAGGGGTGTGGGGCGTGACTCCTCCTAAGAAAACAAGAGAGAGGAAGAGGTTGAAATACACATAACACTTCAAATGGTTTGGTCATAGAGATCTGGCAGGAATAACTGAGTGAGTGAGTGAGTGAGTGTGTTTACCAGTGCACTGAGCCTCATCAGACCAGTCTCCGCAGTCATTCTCTCCGTCACACTTCCACCAGGAGGGCACACAGCGCCCGTTACGACACTCGTACTGGAAGTCCCGTGTGCAGCCTGGCCCCTCAGTGGGGGAGCCTGAAACATATACACACTCAGGAATAATCTCATTTCTAGATACATTCATTTATAAAGTGCTGCAGTGTACATAGCTGACACGTGCACACACACACATTGTGTGTACTCACCACAGTTGGCCTCATCAGAGTAGTCCCCGCAGTCGTTCATACCGTCACACTTCCACCCCAGGCTCACACACACTCCGTTGGCACACTGGAAGTTGTAGGCGTCACACGTCTTCTCAAACTCAGGGTGAGTGGCTAGAGAGACGGGTGGCAATCAATACAACAAACGACAACAACTTACTTCAATGCCTTTCTAGTATCGATGGATTCATTTTGTTTTTCCTGAGCCAACCAAACATGTTCCTGGGTCATGGAGAAAACAAGGAGTGAAAGCAGATAAGGAATGCGTGCTTCTTTTCCGTTGCACAGTGTTTTGAAACGGATTTCATATGAACACGACCCAGGTCCGGTCACACGCACAGGAAGAAAAACCCTGGGCTTTGTAACAGCAAATGTATTTAGTGACTGTTGCAGCTGTAGTGTTTTCTGCGATAGTAGTGGTGGGGTTAGTGGAGAAGGACTCACAGCAGCCGGCGTAGGCCACGTCCTCATCGGATCCGTCCTCGCAGTGTTTGGTGCCGTCACACACCAAAGACTGGAACAGGCACTGGGCTCGGTTCTGACACACAAAATCCATGTAGCGCGTACACAGGGGATCTGCAAGGAGGACACACACACACAGTACTACTATATTACAATGGGATTTACGGCTGATATATTCTCAACCAACCTCAGGTGAACGTATTGATGACAAAAACCAGTCCATGACAAAAGCCCTCAAAACGTTTCCGTTTTTCGAAAGACCAAAGTGCATCTGGGGGCGAAAAACAAACTGTCTGCAGCATAGAAAGAGATCCTATTCCCCCGGAGATACGATTTCTATAGTTTGCAGTCTAGTTTCGGGGTTAAGACATTCCGTTGGTCACTCACCACAGTGTTGCTCGTCGGCGCCCCCTGGGCAGTCTTGTACTCCGTTGCAGTGTGCGCTGGCAGGCAGACAGGTGCCGTTGGAACACAGGAAGCCATTACAGCGATCCCCCACTGTCAACAACAACACAGCATCTGTTAGTGCCAAGCCATCCTATCGAAGACAGTGCACGGAAATCTGGGTAACACTTTGCTTGAACTGTCCATAAAGGCGACCGAACACTGTCATAGCGCTGTCGTAACAATGACATAGCATCATGGGTGTTGGTGTCAAGCAGAGAGAGAGCTGTGTCTATGCGCGCGCGTGTTGGGTGTGTGTGTCCTCACCGCAATGCGCTTGCTCCTCGTCAGAGCTGTCCTGACAGTCGTCATCACCGTCACACACCCAGCGCTTAGGGATACAGTGGCCCGTGAGACACTGGAACCTACTGGCCTCACAGGTGTGGTGACCCACTGAGACCGGGAGGGAGGGAGAGAGAGAGATGGAGAGACTAAGAGAGAGACGGAGGTTGTGCAACGTTCTCCTTTTGAACATGGCCCTGATCTCACCTGTACAGTTGGCTTCATCCGACCAGTCCCTGCAGTCGTTGTCTCCGTCACATCGCCAGGCCTCGCGGATACACACACCCCGCGCACACGTGAACTCCCCTGGTCCACACTGGTGACTCTCTGGGATACACACACACACACACACACAGTCAGTAATCAGAGGCAGCATCACATAGGCTATATACAATCTCAAAAGTCATACAGGATAAAGCACACTTTGTCAGGAAAAAAACATGCTTGGAAGTGTGTGCACACACGCGACGGAATGGACGGATACAAAACATGCACACACACACACACTCTCTTCCTCGTACCACAGTGTTCCTCGTCACTGTTGTCCCCACAGTCGTCCTCGTGGTCACACTTGAAGGCCAGCGGGATGCAGGAGCCGGACACCACACAGCGGAACTGGATGGACGGGTCACAGGAGGTGGTGGCTGGAGGGACAGGGGGCAGAGGGACAGACAGAATGACAGGGTGTTGACACTGAGCCCGGAAGGACAGAGAGAAAGAACAGCAGCAGAGACCCAAAGCAGAGTGTATTGTGACAGTAACAAACTCAAGTCTGGCTCTATTGAACATTAGCTGTTGTATCCATTTTAGTCACCATTTACCTTCCCAACCAGGATTCCACACCCAACCATTTTATATTATAAGACTAAAACAGAATAATCTGTGAGTGAGTGAGTTGTCCATTGTCTAGCTGTGCATCTGAAATGGCCTGCCCAAAAGTAGTGCACTATATAGGGAATAGGGTGTAATTTCGCCTCCACTCACGGCACTCCTGCTCGTCGCTCATGTCGCCACAGTCGTTGTCGCTGTCACACTTCCAGATGCTGCTGATACACTTGCCGTTGGAGCAGCGGTACTGGTTGGACAGGCACGTGTGTTCTGGGGGAGTTGAATTTCATTCCATTTTGGGTTACAAATAAAGCACACAGCATCAAGAAGTGTATCTGAATCCTAAAGGATCTCCTCTAGTGGTCCAAGGAGAACAACAAACAGAGTCAGACGGACAGTCAGGGAGAGAGGGAGAGGAGGACAGTGGTCTGTCCGCAGAGATCTTCAATACCGATTCCTGGCGACAGACCCAACGCAGGCTGTGCAGGGTTTTGTTTCAGCCCAGTACGAACACGCCTGATTCAACTCATTGCTTGGTGATTAGTTGAACTAGGTGACACGGGTGTTAGTGCTAGGATGGAACAAAAGCCTGCACCATTGTGGATCTGTTGTAGTGTGAAAGGGTCGTCTGAAGGACGACGTTGAGAACCTCAACACATGATCATGCATCTGTTTATCATCTATGCATAGTCAATTTACCCCTCCCTACATGTACATTTTACCTCAATTACCTCGACTACCCCGTACCCCTGCACATTGACTCGGTACCGGTACCCCCTGTATATAGCCTCATTATTGATATTTTATTGTGTTACTATTTTTCCTTTAATTTATTTAACACCTTCGTCCTACTTTTTCAAACTCTGAATTGTTGGTTAAGTGCTTGTAAGTAAGCATTTCACTGTCAGGTCTACCTACGCCTGTTGTTTTCGGTGCATGTGACAAATAACATTTGATTTGATCAGTAGTATTTTGTACCCGGCGAGACCATTGGGTGTGTGTGTGTGTGTGTGTGTGTGTGTGTGTGTGTGTGTGTGTGTGTATGTTTGTGTGCACGTGTGTCTGTCAGAGAGAGTGTGCGCACGTATGTGAGTGTGCCAGGACTCACCTGTCTTGACGCAGGTGCTGTTGTGGAGCTGGTAGCCGGTGGGACACTGGCACTGGAGCTGTCCGTCGGGTCGGGTGGTGGTGGGCGTGCCGTCGGGGCAGACACAGGTGTGGCGGTGCCCGGGCTGGGGCAGACACAGTAGGCTGCAGGGTTGGTCTGCACAGGCATTATGGCCTGGAGGAGAGTGGACACACACACACACAAAGGTTTGTCATGAGCTCTGCTGACGTAGTGGGGGTGTCCAAACAAAACTTCCACTGTTGTCGCTTCCAGAGTAACATTCTGCCTACACATAATAACTCTTTACCGCTGACCGTCAAAGTTCTTGGAAGGCTTACTTAGAATGGGCATTGATTCTTAAATATGGTTTCGCTGCTTGTCTCTCACCTCTGGTCTTGCCCTTGTAGAAGATTTTGAGGTCCATGACCCCAGTCAGTCTACCCACTATCAGCTCATTGTCCTTGGAACCTGCCTTGGAAGCCTTGAAGATGCCCCTCCTTGACCAGTCATCCCAGTACAGGTCATTCTGAAAAACACACACAAGCCAATGAGGATTTGCCCAGTAACTGGGAGATTATATGAAAACAAACATAGATATACTTCTACAATGGGACTGTGCTCCCCAGTGTTGCACACTCAATAACCGTAAAAAGGTAGAATCTCTGCGATATGACTTCATCATACACAGAGGGCCGACTTTTTGCTTCCAGACATCAGTAACATTCTTATTGGACAAGACTGCCTCTATTGGATAACTCCAAAGACACATTTATACTGACTCTACACACACGCCCACTCACACTCTGTTTATCTTATATCCTGTTGCCTAGTCCCCTTACCCCTATACATATCTACCTCCATCACTCCAGTACCCCTGTCCCCTTACCCCTATACATATCTACCTCCATCACTCCAGTACCCCTGTCCCCTTACCCCTATACATATCTACCTCCATCACTCCAGTACCCCTGTCCCCTTACCCCTATACATATCTACCTCCATCACTCCAGTACCCCTGTCCCCTTACCCCTATACATATCTACCTCCATCACTCCAGTACCCCTGTCACCTTACCCCTATACATATCTACCTCCATCACTCCAGTACCCCTGTACCCCTATACATATCTACCTCCATCACTCCAGTACCCCTGTCTACCCATATACATATCTACCTCCATCACTCCAGTACCCGTCACCTTACCCCTATACATATCTACCTCCATCACTCCAGTACCCCTGTCACCTTACCCCTATACATATCTACCTCCATCACTCCAGTACCCGTCACCTTACCCCTATACATATCTACCTCCATCACTCCAGTACCCGTCACCTTATCCCTATACATATCTACCTCCATCACTCCAGTACCCCTGTCACCTTACCCCTATACATATCTACCTCCATCACTCCAGTACCCCTGTCACCTTACCCCTATACATATCTACCTCCATCCTCCAGTACCCGTCACCTTACCCCTATACATATCTACCTCCATCACTCCAGTACCCTGTCACCTTACCCCTATACATATCTACCTCCATCACTCCAGTACCCGTCACCTTACCCCTATACATATCTACCTCCATCACTCCAGTAGTCACCTTACCCCTATACATATCTACCCCCATCACTCCAGTACCCGTCACCTTACCCCTATACATATCTACCTCCATCACTCCAGTCACCTTATCCCTATACATATCTACCTCCATCACTCCAGTACCCGTCACCTTACCCCTATACATATCTACCTCCATCACTCCAGTACCCGTCACCTTACCCCTATACATATCTACCTCCATCATCCAGTACCCGTCACCTACCCCTATACATATCTACCTCCATCATCCTACCTTACCCCTATACATATCTACCTCCATCACTCAGTACCCGTCACCTTACCCCTATACAGTCCATCACCCAGTGTCACCTTACCCCTATACATATCTACCCCCATCACTCCAGTACCCGTCACCTACCCCTATACATATCTACCTCCATCACTCCAGTACCCGTCACCTTACCCCTATACATATCTACCCCCATCACTCCAGTACCCGTCACCTTACCCCTATACATATCTACCTCCATCACTCCAGTACCCGTCACCTTATCCCTATACATATCTACCTCCATCACCCAGTACCCGTCACCTTACCCCTATACATATCTACCTCCATCACTCCAGTACCCCTGTCCCCTTACCCCTATACATATCTACCTCCATTCCAGTACCCCTGTCCCCTTACCCCTATACATATCTATCACTCCTCCATCACCTACCCCATACATATCTACCTCCACCTCCAGTACCCGTCACCCCTATACATATCTACCTCCATCACTCCAGTACCCGTCACCTTACCCCTATACATATCTACCTCCATCACTCCAGTACCCGTCACCTTACCCCTATACATATCTACCCCCATCACTCCAGTACCCCTGCACATTGTAAATATGATATTGAAACTGACCAAGTATATAGTATGCTAACTTAATGTGCTATTCATATTTATTCTTATTTCCCATGTGTTTGTTATAGTATTACATTGTAATTAATAACTGCATTGTTGGGTTTTGAGTTTGTAAGAAAGGCATTTCACTGTACTTGTGCACGCGACATTAAATACTTTAACAATGTGGACATGCCTCAAGGGAGGAGACAAATTTGGAAGAGCCAATAGTGACAGTCCTAGGCCATTTTGAGTTCTGCTGTTGATGACATCTGCAAGCAGGAAGTTGACCGGCTGTGCATGAAGAGGTCATATTGCAGAGTCTACCTTTAAAGACGTTAGACAAACATACTAAGCTTGTAGGCATTTATAAGTGATATTCTTCAAGAATCAATGGGTATACATCATTCATTTAAATGATCGAAAACAGATGTAAATATCACAGAGTGGGCCTTAATACTCCACAAGTGCATCAACCGTTCTAAAATAACCTTGAAAACAGCAATGGCATAGGGGTGAGGCAGGCCCTCCATGACCACGTTGCGCTGCCCGCCGGCGAAGTCGGCCCGCTCGATGCGGTCGCCATAGGCCTCGGTCCAGTACAGCCATTGGTCGTCTGCCGTGATGCCGTTGGGCCAGCGGACGCCCTCGGACACGATGCATGACACGTTGGAGCCGTCCATGTAGCCGCGGTACACGCCGGCCGCGCGGTCGCCCCAGTCCGTCCAGAACATCAGGCTGGTAGGAGAGGAGTCACAGATTAGCCAAGTATATCAGACAGATATTAACACTGATGTTATTTATGTTAAAGGGGCAATCCACAGTTCAAACAAAGAGCTAAAGTCTAAAATGGCTGTAGCAATCACAGATCGCCCCTTTAACAGTCGGTCATCTGGGAGCCCCTTTTTGTGATTTAAAAGCTTCATAAATGCATTTGGCAGATATTCAAGGTAATTAGACTGTGCTACCTCTCTCCTGGCATGAGGACCAGAGCTCTGGGATGCTCCAGCACTGAGGAGTTGAGCAGAGTGTGACGTAGGTCCCCATCAGGGTTAGACACCTACACAACACATACACATAGAGTGGGTCTCCATCATCACACACTGTATTGCCTGATACTATACAGTAGCATGCGATCTACCAGGTGAGGATATAAATATAAATCAAACAAGGCTTCAATAAGATGGAGAGAAAAGGATACAGTGCATTCCAAAAGTATTCAGAGCCCTTGACGTTTCCCACATTTTGTTAGGTTACAGCCTTATTCTAAAAAATGTATTAAAAATGGTGTTCGTTCCTCATCAAAGAAAACAAATCTTCAGACAATACCCCATAATGACAAAGAAATTAGGTTTTTCAATTGTGTTGCCAATGTATTAAAAATTAAAAACTGAAATATCACATTTACATAAGTATTCAGACCCTTTACACAGTGCTTTGCTGAAGCACCTTCGGCAGCGATTACAGCCTCAAGTCTTCTTGGGTATGACGCTACAAGCGTGGTACACCTGTATTTGGGAAGTTTATCCCATTCTTCTCTGCAGATCCTCTCAAGCTCTGTCAGTTTGGATGTGGCGTGTTGCTGCTATTTTCATGTCTCTCCAGAGATGTTAGATCGGGTTCAAGTCTGGACTCTGGCTTGGCCACTCAAGGACATTCAGAGACTTGTCCCGAAGCCACTCCTGCGTTGTCTTGGCTGTGTGCGTAGGGTCATTGTCCTGTTGGAAAGTGAACCTTCGCCCCCGCCTGAGGTCCTGAGCGCTCTGGAGCAGGTTTTCATCAAAGATTTCTCTGTACTTTGCTCTGGTTAATTTGTTCCCTCGATCCTGACCAGTCTCCAAGTCCCTGCCACTGAAAAAAACATACCCACAGCATGATGCTGCCACCACCATGCGTCACCATAGGCCTGATCGGTGGAGCACTGCAGAAGTTGACCCATCTCCACAGAGGAACTCTGGAGCTCTGTCAGAGTGACCATCAGGTTCTTGTTCACCTCCCTGACCAAGGCCCTTCCCCAATTGCTCAGTTTGGCCGGGTGGCCAGCTCTAAGAAGACTCTTGGTGGTTCCAAACTTCATCCATTTATGAATGATGGAGGCCACTGTGTTGTTAGGGACCTTCAATGCTGCAGAAATGCTGCAGAAATGCTGTGCCTCGACACAATCCTGTCGCGTAGCTCTATAGACAATTCCTTCGACCTCATGGCTTGGTTTTTGCCCTGACAACTGTGGGACCTTATATAGACAGGTGCGTGTCTTTCCAAATCATGTCCAATCAATTGAATGTACCACAGGTGGACCTGCAAAATCGGCAGTGTATCAAATACCTGTTCTCCCCACTGTAAAAGATCCCAGAAATGTTCCATACACACAAAAAGATTATTACTCTAACATTTAGTGCACAAATGTGTTTACATCCCTGTTAAATCAAATCAAATTGTATGTCACATGCACGGAATACAAAGGGTAGACGTTACCGTGAAATGCTTACTTATAAGCCCTTAACCAACAGTGCAGTTCAAGAAATAGAGTTAAGAAAATATTGACTAAATACATTAAAGTAAAAAACACAATAAAAAGTATCACAAAATGACGTAACAATAACAAGGCTATATACAGGGAGTACCAGTACCAAGTCCTTTGCGGGGACAATGGGTACTTTGTACATGTAGGGAAACCTAGTCAGTTGTCCAACAATGTATTCAACTGAAATGTGTCTTCCCGCATTTAACACAGCCACTCTGAATCAGAGAGGTGTGGGGGGGTGCCTTAATCGACATCCACGTCTTCAGCGCCCGGGGAACAGTTGGTTAACGGTCTTGCTCAGGGGCAGAACGACAGATTTTTACCTTTGTCAGCTCAGGGATTTGATCCAGTTACCGGCCCAACGCTCTAACCACTAGGCTATGGGTAAAGTTACTAAAGTGACTACCGGTATGCATAGATAATAAACAGTGAGTAGCAGCAGTTTAAAGACTAAGAGTGGAGGTCAATGTAAATAGTTTGATTAATTGTTCAGCAGTCTTATGGCTTGGGGGAAGAAGCTGTTAAGGAGCCTTTTGGACCCAGACTTGACGCTCTGGTACAGCTTGCCGTGCAGTAGCTGAGAGAACAGTTTACGACTTGGGTGACTGGAGTATTTGACAATATTTTGGGCCTTCCCCTGACACCGCCTTTTAAATAGGTCCTGGATGGCAGGAAGCTTTACCTGTGGGATCATCTTAGACCAGCCACCTGGACAGTTTATGAAACTGAGGTGTATTTCTGTCTGTAATAAAGCCCTTTTGTGGGGAACAACTCATTCTGATTGGCTGTGCCTGCCTTCCTAATGGGTGCAGCCTGGAAGGGCATAGGCCCACCCATTTGGGAGCCAGGCCCACCCATGGCTGCACCCCTGCCCAGTCATGTGAAATCCATAGATTTGGGCCTAATGAATGTATTAGCTGATTTCCTTATATGAACTGTAACTCAGTAAAATTGTTGAAATTGTTGCATGTTACATTTATATTTTTGTTCAGTATCTATCAAATATTGGACAAATCCCTGTTTCTCATGTTTACCTCAATCTTTTGCGCTCCGGCATCCACCCAGTAAAGCAGCCTGCTGATGGGGTCAAAGGTGAGGGCCTCCACATTCTGCAGGTCTTTCCTTACGATCACTTCCTGTCCCGTACTGCCGTTCAGACAAAGCCTCTGGAGGGGGAGGACAGGGAGGGAGTGTGTACATACTTTTCACTAATCACGATACACAATGTACTTTTGGTCTCAGAAGTGTGTACAGGATAGATTTTGTGTCTTAAATGGTACTTTATTGCATATATAGTATACAAGCAATATACTTATATAGGGAATAGGGTAAGTCATGGCTACATCGGAGTGCCTTCTGTGAAGGCCCTGACCTGTATGGTGTCCAGCGAGATGTCGGCCCAGTAGAGGCAGTTCCTTTCGTAGTCAAAGTCCAGGGCCACGGCCTCGCGGAGACCAGAGAGGGGCAGGGCCTGGTCGGTCCCTGTGGCCAGGTCATAGCGATGGATGGAGTTCCTCACAGCGTACAGGATGAACTCATTACTCTCTGGAGAAGACCAGGTGGAAAAAAAACACTTAATACAATTCATTCTAATCTATAGCCATGTGAAGAGTAACAACTGGTAAGAAAAACGCAACAAATTGCATTTGATTTTGTATCCAGCTGTGTATACGACAGTATTATTTTGTATCCAGCTGTGTATACGACAGTATTATTTTGTATCCAGCTGTGTATACGACAGTATTATTTTGTATCCAGCTGTGTATACGACAGTATTATTTTGTATCCAGCTGTGTATACGACAGTATTATTTTGTATCCAGCTGTGTATACGACAGTATTATTTTGTATCCAGCTGTGTATACGACAGTATTATTTTGTATCCAGCTGTGTATACGACAGTATTATTTTGTATCCAGCTGTGTATACGACAGTATTATTTTGTATCCAGCTGTGTATACGACAGTATTATTTTGTATCCAGCTGTGTATACGACAGTATTATTTTGTATCCAGCTGTGTATACAACAGTATTATTTTGTATCCAGCTGTGTATACGACAGTATTTATTTTGCATACAGCAGTAATGCATGTCTAAAACAATTTCCCCTCAGGGAAATTAAAGTTCATCCAACCATATGCATTTATGTATAAAATGTGAGTAATTTCACTTTTCATGAATTCACAAATAGCTATTGTCACAGCAGTTATTGTCCCCGAGGTCTAACTTACGTGTGTTGTTGCTGTAGCCGATGATCTACTGCTGGGACTAACCTTTCTATCTTTAACTAAATTCACCCCATAATATGTGACTAAAAGTATCTTTTGCCTCAAATTGTACAACAGAGTTTCTTTAAGGTCTAAGATAAAACTGTGTGGCCCACACCAAATAAACCCGTCATGACCCACAACCCACAAGGTAACATATGGAATTGTTTTAAAATAGTAATTCAATGGATCATTTAGCTATTTGATTATGATTTTTAGGCCCTTTAGGTATCCCTCCCCAAAATATTTCAAAATAATTTGATAAAATACTGAATTTGGTCTTTACTACTATAGCCCATAGAAATGCATTGAATAACACATTCATAAAAATGCAAAAAAATGAATCCTAATACTGTTTTGAAGTGTCTGTCCTATATCTAAGAGATATAAGAAAGCTCAGGAAATATACATATTTTTTTGGACACATTTAACCCCTTGTTTATGTTGCCACAAAAGGACCTCCATATTTCTATGGGTTACCGTCAGACGAGACCCATGATACTTGTGGGGGTCGTAGAGCAAAACCGAGAACATCCTTGTGAGAGTCTCCCCTTTCCATAATGGCATTTACAAGGTAAAGTATTTGTGAACCCAGTATATCAAGAATCTCAGAGTATCTCTCATTCATTCATTCATTTAGGTGTCTCTTATTCATTCATTCATTCAGGGGTCTCTTATTCATTCATTCAGGGGTCTCTTATTCATTAATTCATTCATTCAGGGGTCTCTTATTCATTCATTCATTCAGGGGTCTCTTATTCATTCATTCAGGGGTCTCTTATTCATTCATTCATTCAGGGGTCTCTTATTCATTCATTCAGGGGTCTCTTATTCATTCATTCAATCAGCGGTCTCTTATTCATTCATTCAGGGTTCTCTTATTTATTCAGGGGTCTCTTATTCATTTATTCATTCAGGGGTTTCTTATTCATTCATTCAGGGGTCTCTTATTCATTCATTCATTCAGGGGTCGCTTATTCATTAATTCATTCAGGGGTCGCTTATTCATTCATTCAGGGGTCTCATATTCATTCATTCATTCATTCAGGGGTCTCATATTCATTGCGATCTAAAAGGCGTTTCTAATAATGGTTTCTTAATTGAAGGAGAGGGGAGGCTTACCTCCTACAGGACAGGGGAGCATCTCTCCATCCAGTCTGGCTTCTACATCGCCTCCACTACAGCTGTCCCCAGACACCTTCCTGTACCTGAGAGAGAGAGACACACAAACTGGTTAACATGGACAGACAAACACCCACCACCCAATATCCCAACAAGTGTATGTGTACAACAAATGGTGTAATACAGTGTATCTTATGCGTAGTTGTGTAAACGAGAAGAACAAAATGTTTACATGTTGCCCATTATATATACACTGAGTGTACAAAACATTAAGAACACCTGCTCTGACCATGACATAGACTGACCAGTGGAAAGCTATGATCCCTTATCGATGTCCCTTGTTAAATCCACTTCAATCAGAGCAGATGGAGGGGAGGAGACGGGTTAAAGAAGGATTGTTAAGCCTTGAGACATGGATTGTGTCTGTGTGCCAGAGGGTGAGTGGGAAAGACAAAAGATGTAAGTGCCTTTGAAGGGGGTATGGTAGTAGGGGCCTTTGAAGGGGGAATGGTAGTAGGGGCCTTTGAAGGGGTATGGTAGTAGGGGCCTTTGAAGGGGGTATGGTAGTAGGGGCTTTTGCAGGGGGTATGGTAGTAGGGGCTTTTGCAGGGGGTATGGTAGTAGGGGCCTTTGAAGGGTATGGTAGTAGGGGCTTTTGAAGGGGGTATGGTAGTAGGGGCCTTTGAAGGGGGTATGGTAGTAGGGGCTTTTGAAGGGGTATGGTAGTAGGGGCTTTTGAAGGGGGTATGGTAGTAGGGGCCTTTGAAGGGGATATGGTAGTAGGGGCCTTTGAAGGGGGTATGGTAGTAGGGGCCTTTGAAGGGGGTATGGTAGTAGGGGCCTTTGAAGGGGGTATGGTAGTAGGGGCTTTTGAACGGGGTATGGTAGTAGGGGCGAAGCGCAGCGGTTTGTGTCAAGAACTGCAACGCTCCTGGGTTTTTCACGCTCAACAGTTTCCTGTGTGTATCAACAATGGTCCACCACCCAAAGGACATTCAGCCAACTTGACACAACAGAGAATAATTGGAGTCAACATGGGCCAACATCCCCGTGGGAAGCTTTTGACACCTTGTAGAGTCCCTGCCCTGACGAATTGAGGCTGTTCTGAGGGCAAAGGGGGGGTTGCAACTCAATATCTGGAAGGCGTTCTAAATGATTTGTACACTCAGTGTTTGTCAAGATTTTGCTGGGACATTTCTCTCCTTATGACACTAGGTGGGGCTGTTCTCCATGATAAGTGAGGGCAATATAATATAATGACACCACTCCTTTCTCTTCCCAATAGCACAAAAGAAGAACAAAGACAGTTCCCCCTCATGACCATAAAGGATGCCATTTGCATAGTGTGCCCTCAATGTGTGGAGTCACCTTAACAAAAGGAAAAAGCCTATCATTATGAGAAGGGCAAAGCCTGGTTTCTGATGAAGTGACAATATGTTAATACCAAAGGGATATTGACTTACCCCGTACTGCGACGGTAGGTAGTTCCAACGGGGCAGGGCACGGGAGGGGCGTAGAGGTTCCCCGAGAACTCGGGGTCGGGCAGGCACACCTGGAGGGACAGGTCCACGCTCAGCTTGAAGCCATAGTCACTGAGAGAGATAAAAGGAGAGAGAGGAGGGTGATAGAGAGCGAGGCGGAGAGAGAGCGAGAGAGATTAGATGGGGGGAGAGAGAGAGACAGAGAGACCCAATGTTAGCCTACCTGACTATCAAACTATGAACAGCTAGAGATGAGTGGAAAAAGACTGTTGCCTAATTCCAATCAACCCCTAGCCCCTACTCTGAAAGGATTGCAGAGGTATAAGTAAGGGAGAAACATTCCACCTATTCCTAGCTTAACAGAAGGTGGAGCTGTTACCTTTCGAGATAGCAGCTATCCAATCCTTTCAGATCGATATGAGGTGCATAGGGGTAGATGGTTTTAGGGGTAGAGGCAAAGGGCGGATATGGGATTGGACACGGGCTGGGAAAGGAGAGTCTCACCACTCGTAGTCCTGGCGTGTGCAGGAGCAGTTGGACACGGTGACGGGCCGGTCAAAGTCTTCCCCGTTGAAGCAGGTGGCGTGGGGCGTGCGGCGCTTGTACACCATCTCACTACCCAGAAGGCAGTCGTTTCCCCGCTCGTCTGACGGGGACCAGCGCTTGTAGTCTCCCTCGGCGCACGGCACGCCTGAAGAGACACACACACTTTAAATATTTCATTTGGAATTGGATCATATTCTATTACAGTAGCATGGGGACATAAGTGGACACACAAACACACACCCCTCAGTGAGACTCTGGCCTAATAGATGGTGCTTCTTATTGGCATTGTGAAAATGGACGAGACAGACAGACGCAAAAGCACCCGGGCTGAGGATAATTCAGTCATGACTTCTGCCCAGCGTAGTAATATTATGAGAGTCCCCTCACCGAGCACGTCGCTGGCGTTGACCTGCAGGATGAGCCAGCTGTGTCTCTGGTCGGCGTAGGAGCCGAACACGGTAAAGATGGTGCTCTTCTCCCCCGGCTCCGTCAACAGCTGGTAGACATACACCTCCCTGTCAGAGAAACGGAAGTCTGTCCACGTCTCCCCCTCATTGGTACTGAACCTGAGACACAGAGAGACAGTAGGTAAGTAGCCTTTCATTTGGATTTTTTTAATGACTCTTTATTTAACTAGGCAAGTCAGTTGAGAACAAATTCTTATTTACAATGACGGCCTACCAAGGAACAGTGGGTTAACTGCCTTGTTCAGGGGCAGAATGGCATATTTTTACCTTGTCAGCTCGGGGATTCGATTCAACCTTTCGGTTACTGACTGGCCCAACACTAACCACTAGGCTTTCTGCCGCCTTGTCCGAGTCAGAATGGCAAATCTACTGAGAATGGTTACAATATTTACACCCTTTTTACACTACTGAGCCAAGCCAAGCTGCAGTACATTGGCCTGGTTACATATCCCACTGTACTGTAGTAGCTGGAACCGAGCTGGAAAGGACAAATGTGAAAATAATATTTCTGAGCCAGCACAGTACTGATTGGGTTGGCAGTGACACAGTGGGTTGAAGGTAAGCAGACTGAAAGTCAACAACTCAGGGCAGAGCTGCAGTGGGGGGTAGAGGGGTGTAATGAGGGGGGTAGAGAGGTGTAATGAGGGGGTGATACACAGCACACTGTGTTGTTCTAACATGGGAGATATGGGTGTTATTTAGGACAGTTGTGAGACTCACTTGAGGTGTGTGGTGGAGCCCCCCTGGGCGATGGCCATGAGGATACCGCCGTGGTCACCCCACGTGTAGAAGTGAGGACCGGCCAGCGCCTTGAGAAGGGGAAATGTGAAGAACACCCATTAAAGCCGCAGTCTGTAAGATTGCTGGTCAATTTATATAGCTACAATAATAGACAACTGTACAAGTAGTACAACTGTCAGGCCGTATTATTACCAAAAATATTTTGCTCGTCAAGACACTTAAATGAGGTAATACTATGTTCAGATTAAAAGTATGTTTAAAAAAAGAATAATTAAAAGTCTAATACTGCTCTCGTGGAATGTCACACCATAGGCATCAAGAGCATGTGAAAATGTTCCGGGTGCTTCTGCTCCATTGTTTATGTCTTAGAGGGCTCCCCAGTCTTGGAATTGTACTCACGTCTTACAGACTGTGGCTTTAAATAACTGCAGCACCATGTTTGTGGTTGATGAGTAATATACTGTGGAGGAAAGTGTCCTACACTGGGCATTCAGCATTGTGGCTAAGATCCCCACAGAAACCCTCTGGTATGAGTGGGTAGCAGAGGCAGGAAACATCCAACAATAACCCATGTCATGATTTATAGCTCATCATGTGCATAGTTACATTTATGGCGCACACACACACACACACACACACACACACACACATACACAAAAACAAAGCACACACACACAAAAACAAAGCACACACACACACAGACACTGACCTCTCTCCATCTGGCCCCAGCACTGCTGGACACATACACGTTGGGCTTGTTGGCCAGGTTCTTGCCCACAGAACCTGCAGAGGAGACAGACACGGGATGATCAGTGGAACGGCTGTGTGAGAGGAGGTGATGAATTAAACTATTAACACAGAGGGGGATCCAGTAGGAACACTACTGCAGCTTCAGGCGGTCTCCAGTCCCAGCAGTATCCCAGGCTTTGTTCCAAATAGCACCCTATTCACTACATAGGGCACTGATTTTGACCAAAAGCCCTATGGGCCTTGGTCAAAAGTAGTGCAGTAGATGCATAGGGAATAAGGTACCGTGCAATGTGGGACACAACCAAGCACAGTGGCCAGCCCAGAGCACACAAAGCTGACAACAGAGCAGAAGTAGCTCACTATACAGGGAACAGGGTGCCATTTGAGGCGCAGCCATAGAGAAAGGGGCGACTGTAGCATATAGCTGGGCGGCTCTATATAGGGAGAGAGTCCATCCAGGGTTGTGAAGCAGATGCTTGAGATCAGAAAAGTTCAAACAAACTCTGCATGCCGCAGCCTACGCTCCAGTATGCTTTATTGTCAACATCAATACTCCTTACCATGTGATGAACCTATAAGAATGGTTCAAATCAAATCAGTCTGTAGTCATTCTAGGGGGAAGGCCCCAAGGAGTGTAACGTCACATATCTATTTATCCTATATGGATGTAGATGGCCATGTTGCACTGAACGGTGTGGCGTTAGGTGTTTTATGTAGTTGTGTACGGCTCTCTCGGTGTGTCTGACACTCATCCTGAGTGCTGGTTAATGAGTCCGCCGCTCTCCTCCCCGGCACCACCACTAACGACTGTTGTTCTTGGAGGCCATATCAACGGTGCTTTTTACAAATGAAGAAATGTCACAGGAACAAGTCACAAAACAAACGCTTCCCCCTGACAGGCCGCGTGGGAATGTTCCCCCTGACAGGCCGCGTGGGAATGTTCCCCCTGACAGGCCGCGTGGGAATGTTCCCCCTGACAGGCCGCGTGGGAATGTTGGTTGTGTGTGGCTGGCTGGGTCTACACAAAGAGAAAGACGGTGTGTGTGTGTATGTGTGTGTGTGTGTGTGTGTGTGTGTGTGTGTGTGTGTATCAGCTGGGTGAGGCAGAAGTAATTAGCGCATCTGTGTGTAAGCGATAACACGGACGTGAAGGGCACAGTGTCTCCTCAGCTCACCTCTCTCCCTGCACTTCACCCCGTGGGAGTTATCTCCTAACCATTTCGTTAGGTTTAGTGGCTCGCAGGGCGTAGAGGCTTCTTTCACCTTCCAGACACCGCACAGCTACAAAGAAAATCTATGTACTCCGCGAAGCAGGCAGAGGCGGTAGAGACAGAGAGACACTTTCCGTGGATTAAACACAATGGATGTGTCCAACTGGTCCTAGTTTAGCCCCGGTCAAAAGCTATTGCTCTGACTTGAGTACACGCAGTTACTAACACGCATGCACACATTCCCAAACCATGAACACACGCACTCAGGAAAATTCAAACACGTGCACACACACACACACACACACACACACACACACACACACACACACACACACACACACACACACACACACACACACCACACACACACACACACACACACACACACACACACACACACACACACACACCCACACACACACACACGCTGTAAATAAGAATTTGCTCTCAACTGAATTGCCTGAATGAATAATGGTTCAAAAAATAAATTAAACAGACACAGACAAACGAGCAGGAAGGAGAGACTCTGCAGCTTCTCTAGGCACTCTAATTTCCTGTGTGATTGACTGATGGAGGAAGTGGTCCTCTCCATCAGATCAGGCAATAGCAGACATTGCACCACCACAAGGGAAGTCATGTGTTCGCCACAGAAATAGTCATTCTGTGGCCTGGTGAGTGGTAATGCCGAAGCCCTCTAGCACACGTCGTCAGTACTGGTATGGGTTCCCTTTGACACAACCTTTCTCTTTCTTTCCCCACTGTCATCCTCTCTCTCTCTCTCTCTCTCTCTGTTCAATGAAATCAGAAAATATCTGAGAAAAATAAATAAATCTACATAATGTTTTTATTTTAAATAAACAGTCGTTGTATGATGCTAGCCTCCCCACCTGTGGCCATGATGAGCCCTGGTGCTGACTCCTTGGACAGTACGGGCATCCTGCGCAGCTGAATGTTGAGAAGCTGGCTCCAGCGCTGGGCCAGGTGGAGGGAGCAGCCCTTGGAGAGCTACAGAGAGAGGGAGGGACAGGATGAGGGAGAGAGGGAGAGGATGAGGGAGAGAGGGAGAGGATGAGGGAGAGAGGATGAGGGATAGAGGGAGAGGATGAGGGAGAGAGGATGAGGGATAGAGGGAGAGGATGGGGAGAGGGAGGGACAGGATGAGGGATAGATGGAGAGGATGAGGGATAGAGGATGAGGGATACAGGGAGAGGATGAGGGATACAGGGAGAGGATGAGGGATACAGGGAGAGGATGAGGGATACAGGGAGAGGGAGGGACAGGATGAGAGGTAGATGGACAGGATGAGGGATGGAGAGGGAGAGGATGAGGGATAGAGGGAGAGGATGAGGGATAGGATGAGCGATAGATGGAGAGGATGAGGGATAGAGGGAGAGGATGGAGGGAGGATGAGGGATAGGGGAGAGGATGAGGGATAGAGGGAGAGGATGGGGGATAGATGGGGGATAAAGGGAGGGGATGGAGGGAGAGGATGAGGGATAGAGGGAGGGAGGGATGAGGGATAGAGGGGGAGAGGGTGAGGGATAGGATGGAGAGGATGAGGGTTAGAGGAAGGGGATGAGGGATAGAGGAGAGGATGAGGGTTAGAGGAAGGGGATGAGGGATAGATGGGGGATAGAGGGAGAGGATGGAGGGAGAGGGGAGAGGATGATGGATAGAGGGGAGGGGGATGGAGGGAGGAGGGAGGGAGGGGGAGAGGATGGGGAAAGGGGGAGAGGATGGGGAAAGGGGAGAGGATGGAGGGATGGGGAGAGGATGAGGGATAGGGAGAGGATGGGGGATAGATGGGGATAAAGGGAGGGGATGGGGGAGAGATGAGGGATAGAGGGAGAGGGTGAGGGATAGAGGGAGAGGGTGAGGGATAGGATGGAGAGGATGAGGGTTAGAGGAAGGGGATGAGGGATAGAGGGAGAGGATGAGGGTTAGAGGAAGGGGATGAGGGATAGATGGGGGATAGAGGGAGAGGATGGAGGGAGAGGGGGAGAGGATGATGGATAGAGGGAGAAGGGAGAGGATGAGGGATAGAGGGAGAGGATGGAGGGATAGAGGGAGAGGATGGAGGGATAGAGGGAGAGTATGAGGGATAGAGGGAGAGGATGGAGGGAGAGGGGGAGAGGATGGAGGGAGAGGGGGAGAGGATGGAGGGAGAGGGGGAGAGGATGGGGGAAAGGGGGAGAGGATGGAGGGATAGAGGGCAAGGATGGAGGGAGAGGGGGAGAGAGGATGGAGGGAGGATGAGGGATAGGGGGAGAGGGGGAGAGGATGGAGGGATAGAGGATGAGGGAAAGGGGGAGAGGATGAGGGAGAGGATGAGGGAAAGGGGGAGAGGATGAGGGAGAGAGGGAGAGGATGAGGGAGAGGGGGAGAGGGGGGACAGGATGAGAGATAGATGGAGAGGATGAAGGATAGGGGGAGATGGAGGGGAGGGAGGATGAGGGAAAGGG
Organism: Oncorhynchus tshawytscha; assembly: GCF_018296145.1. Lineage (NCBI taxonomy): Eukaryota > Metazoa > Chordata > Actinopteri > Salmoniformes > Salmonidae > Oncorhynchus > Oncorhynchus tshawytscha. The sequence continues at coordinate 59,323,077 of NC_056441.1, forward strand.
GGAGAGGATGGAGGGATAGAGGGAGAGGATGGAGGGATAGAGGGCAAGGATGGAGGGAGAGGGCAAGGATGGAGGGAGAGGGGGAGAGGATGGAGGGAGAGGATGGAGGGAGAGGGGGAGAGGATGAGGGAAAGGGGGAGAGGATGAGGGATAGAGGGGAGGATGGAGGGAGAGAGAAGATGGAGGGGGAGGATGAGGGATAGGGAGAGGATGGAGGGAGAGGGTGAGGGATGGAGGGAGAGGATGGGGATAGATGGGGGATAAAGGAGAAGATGGAGGGAGAGGAAGGAGGGAGAGAGAGGATGGAGGGGGATGAGGGATAGGATGGAGAGGAGAGGGATAGGATGGAGGGAGAGAGGGAGAGGATGAGGGATAGAGGGAGAGGATGAGGGTTAGAGGGAGAGGGAGGGAGAGGATGAGGATGAGGGATAGGGAGGGGGATAGAGGGAGAGGGGGAGAGGATGAGGGATAGGGGGAGGATGGGGGGGAGAGGATGGGGGATAGAGGGAGAGGATGGGGATAGAGGGAGAGGATGGGGGATAGAGGGAGATAGAGGGATGGAGGGGAGGATGAGGGATAGAGGGAGAGGATGGAGGGATAGAGGGAGAGGATGAGGGGATAGAGGGAGAGGATGGGGGAGAGAGGGGAGAGGGAGAGGGAGAGAGGGATGAGGGGAGGATGGAGGGATAGAGGGAGAGGATGGAGGGAGAGGGGGAGAGGATGGAGGGAGGATGAGGGATAGGGGGAGAGGATGGGGAGGGAGAGGGGGAGAGGATGGAGGGAGAGAGAGGGGAGAGGATGAGGGAAAGGGGGAGAGGATGAGGGAGAGGGGGGAGAGGGGAGGGAAAGGATGAGGATGAGGGAGAGGATGAGGGAGGGAGAGGGGGAGGGATAGAGGGACAGGATGAGGGATAGAGGGAGAGGGAGGGACAGGATGAGGGATAGAGGGGAGAGGATGAGGATGATAGAGGGAGAGGATGGAGGGAGAGGGGGAGAGGAGAGGGTGAGGGATAGGATGGAGGGAGAGGATGATGGATAGAGGGAGATGGGGGGGAGAGGATGAGGGATAGAGGGAGAGGATGGGGGAGGGAGAGGGTGAGGGATAGAGGGAGAGGGTGAGGGATAGAGGGAGAGGATAGGGGGGGATAGAGGGAGAGGGAGAGGATGAGGGATAGAGGGAGAGGTTGGGGGATAGATAGGGGGGATAAAGGGAGAGGATGGAGGGTGAGGGATAGAGGGAGAAGGTGAGGGATAGAGGGAGAGGATGGAGGATGGAGGGGAGGGAGAGGGGGAGAGGATGAGGGATAGAGGGAGGAGGATAGAGGGAGAGGGTGAGGGATAGAGGGAGAGGATGGGGATAGAGGGAGAGGATGGGGGATAGAGGGATGAGGGAGAAGGAGGGATAGAGGGGAGAGGATGGGGGAAGGGGGAGAGGATGGGGATAGAGGGAGAGGATGGGGAAAGGGGGAGAGGATGGGGGATAGAGGGCAAGAATGGAGGGAGAGGGGGGAGAGGAGAGGATGGAGGGAGGATGAGGGATAGGGGGAGAGGATGGAGGGGAGATAGAGGGAGAGGATGGAGGGAGAGAGAGGGGGAGAGGATGAGGGAAAGGGGGAGAGGATGAGGGAGAGGATGAGGGAGAGGGGGAGAGGATGAGGGAGAGGATGAGGGAGGGGAGGGGGGAGGGAGGGACAGGATGAGAGATAGAGGGGAGAGGGAGGGACAGGATGAGAGATAGATGGAGAGGATGAGGGATAGGGGAGAGGATGGAGGGAGAGGATGAGGGAAAGGGGGAGAGGATGGAGGGATAGAGAGAGAGGATGAGGGATAGAGGGAGATGGGGAGGATGGAGGGAGAGGGCAAGGATGGAGGGAGAGGGCAAGGATGGAGGGAGAGGGATAGAGGGAAGGATGGAGGGGAGGGGGAGAGGATGAGGGAAAGGGGGATAGGATGAGGGAGAGGATGAGGGAAAGGGGGGAGAGGATGAGGGAGAGGATGAGGGAGGGGGGGGAGAGGGAGGGACAGGATGAGAGATAGATGGAGAGGATGAGTGATAGCGGGAGAGGATGAGGGAGAGGATGAGGGAAAGGGGGAGAGGATGGAGGGATAGAGAGAGAGGATGGAGGGATAGAGGGCAAGGATGGAGGGAGAGGGCAAGGATGGAGGGAGAGGGCAGAGGATGGAGGGAGAGGGAAGGATGGAGGGAGAGGGCAAGGATGGAGGGAGAGGGGAGGAGGATGGAGGGAGAGGATGGAGGGAGAGGGGGAGAGGATGAGGGAAAGGGGGAGAGGATGAGGGATAGAGGGTGAGGATGGAGGAAGAGAGGATGAGGGATAGGGGAGAGGATGGAGGGAGAGGGTGAGGGATAGAGGGAGAGGATGGGGTATAGATGGGGGATAAAGGGAGAGGATGGAGGGAGAGGATGAGGGATAGAGGGAGAGGGATAGAGGTAGAGGGTGAGGGATAGGATGGAGAGATAGAGGGAGAGGATGAGGGATAGAGGGAGAGGATGAGGGTTAGAGGAAGGGGATGAGGGATAGATGGGGGATACAGGGAGAGGATGGAGGGAGAGGGGGAGAGGATGATGGATAGAGGGAGAGGGGGAGAGGATGAGGGATAGAGGGAGAGGATGGAGGGAGAGGGTGAGGGATAGAGGGAGAGGGTGAGGGATAGAGGGAGAGGATGGGGGATAGAGGGAGAGGATGAGGGATAGAGGGAGAGGATGGAGAGTATGAGGGATAGAGGGAGAGGATGGAGGGAGAGGGGGAGAGGATGGGGGAAAGGGGGAGAGGATGGAGGGATAGAGGGCAAGGATGGAGGGAGAGGGGGGAGAGAGGATAGAGGGGGGGAGGATGAGGGATAGGGGGAGAGGATGGAGGGAGGGGGAGAGGATGGAGGGAGAGAGATGGGGAGAGGATGAGGGAAAGCGGAGAGGATGAGGGAGAGGATGAGGGGAAAGGGGAGAGGATGAGGGAGAGAGGGAGAGGGAGAGGGGGGAGAGGGAGGGACAGGATGAGAGATAGATGGAGAGGATGAGGGATAGCGGGAGAGGATGGAGGGAGAGGGGGAGAGAGGATGGGGGAGGATGAGGGATAGAGGGAGAGGATGGAGGGAGAGGATGAGGGAGGGACAGGATGAGAGATAGATGGAGAGGATGAGGGATAGAGGGAGAGGATGGAGGGAGAGGGGGGGAGAGGATGGGGGAGGATGAGGGATAGCGGGAGAGGATGGAGGGAGAGGATGAGGGAAAGGGGGAGAGGATGGAGGGATAGAGGGCAAGGATGGAGGGAGAGGGCAAGGATGGAGGGAGAGGGCAAGGATGGAGGGAGAGGGCAAGGATGGAGGGAGAGGGGGAGAGGATGGAGGGATAGAGGGAGAGGATGAGGGATAGAGGGAGAGGATGGGGGATAGATGGGGGATAAAGGGAGAGGATGGAGGGTGAGGGATAGAGGGAGAGGGTGAGGGATAGAGGGAGAGGGTGAGGGATAGATGAGGGATAGAGGGAGAGGATGGGGATAGAGGGAGAGGTGAGGGATAGAGGGAGAGTATGAGGGATAGAGGGATAAAGGGAGAGGATGGGGGATAGAGGGAGAGGATGGGGGATAGAGGGAGAGGATGGGGGATAGAGGGAGAGGATGAGGGATAGAGGGAGGGAGAGGATGAGGGATAGGATGGGGGATAGAGGGAGAGGATGGGGATAGAGGGAGAGGATGAGGGATAGAGGGAGAGGATGGGGATAGAGGGAGAGGATGGGGATAGAGGGAGAGGATGGGGGATAGAGGGAGAGGATGGGGGATAGAGGGAGAGGATGGGGGATAGAGGGAGAGGATGGGGATAGAGGGAGAGGATGGGGATAGAGGGAGAGGATGGGGATAGAGGGAGAGGATGGGGGATAGAGGGAGAGGATGGGGGATAGAGGGAGAGGATGGGGGATAGAGGGAGAGGATGGGGATAGAGGGAGAGGATGGGGGATAGAGGGAGAGGATGGGGATAGAGGGAGAGGATGGGGATAGAGGGAGAGGATGGGGATAGAGGGAGAGGATGGGGGATAGAGGGAGAGGATGGGGATAGAGGGAGAGGATGGGGATAGAGGGAGAGGATGGGGGATAGAGGGAGAGGATGGGGATAGAGGGAGAGGATGGGGATAGAGGGAGAGGATGGGGGATAGAGGGAGAGGATGGGGATAGAGGGAGAGGATGGGGATAGAGGGAGAGGATGGGGGATATAGGGAGAGGATGAGGGATAGAGGGAGAGGATGAGGGATAGAGGGGATATAGGGAGAGGATGGGGATAGAGGGAGAGGATGGGGATAGAGGGGATATGGGGGAGAGGATGGGGATAGAGGGAGAGGATGGGGATATAGGGAGAGGATGGGGATAGAGGGAGAGGATGGGGATAGAGGGAGAGGATGGGGATAGAGGGATAGAGGGAGAGGATGGGGATATAGGGAGAGGATGGGGATAGAGGGAGAGGATGGGGATAGAGGGAGAGGATGGGATAGAGGGAGAGCGAGAGAGGCAAAGAAGGAGAGGATGGGGGATAGAGAAATACCCAGGGGGTATAGAAGAGCGATGGATGGAGGGAGGATTAGAGAGGAGAGGGGGGATGGAGGGAGGGATGGAGAGGCGTTGTGGAGGGAGAGATGGAGTGAGAGAGAGAAGTGTTAGATCAATGGAGACAGCAATCACTCTGACAAAACCCTCAATAAATACATCAAAAATATAATACTATTTTCTAAGAAGTGAAGCTACATTTAAAATATAGTAATTTAGACCTTCTTATCCAGATTACAGTCGTGACTGCATACATTTTCGTTCAAGGGACACGGCCACTTTCTAAAACCAAACAAAACAACTGTTTACACCCAAACCCACTTCCCCTTTAGAATGCAAACACACACTGTGTGGCCTCATGGCTGTTGTTCCTAATGCCTAATGTAGGTTCATATTACCCAGCCGCCAATCCCTTCCTCAAAGGACTCAGAGTCTCAGAGACTCAATGACAGCATAAAACACAAAAGGGCAACTTCCTGCTTACAGACAACAACAACAGAATTCAATTCTGCTAAGACATCTGCTTTATTGGCTCTTCCCCTCCCTTCAGACAGTCCTACATTAACAAGAGCGAACAGTGGGAATCTTGGGCAGATCTTAATTAGGGCCGTGACGATGCCAATATCACGACACTCGCTAGTACCGCGGAAAGGAAACAAAACACCAAGCACATTTAAATTATTTAGGAAAACAGCCTTAATGTTGGAAACAAACATCATTATGTTGTCATCCAGAGTCACCTGAATTTATTTTCTAAGCTACAGCACCCAATATTTTACATCCAGCAGGTTTTTAAAGGACCAAAGAGTTAGGTCTGCCTCGTGTTTTCATTTTTACCATGGAACAGCCCTAATCTTAATCCTGTTGTTGATGTCCGTAAGCAGGATGTCGCCCCAATGTGTATGATGTCATATTGCTGAAGCTGACAGCAGTATCCTGTATCAGTGGTTAGGGGAAACACACCGGGGTGTAGGTGGACGTTTTCTCTAACCACTGACACCAGGTCAGATGTTATTGTAACAGCTAGCTAGCTACCTGGCAGTCCAGTGTTCCTCCCAGGCTGTCGGCGGAGGGGGCCTGCAGCAGTTCCCAGGTGCCCCCCTTGTCGAAGGTGATTACAGAGCGCATGTTGTCCTCGCTGAGCGAGCCGTTGATGAGCGTGGCCACGAAGACGCCGCGCAGACCCTCCACGCGGTGCAGGTCAGCAAAGGGCTCGCTGGCAAAGTACCTGGGATGAAAGACACACACAGACGCACACACACAGACAGGCGGAGGTACACACACACAGACAGGCGGAGGTACACACACACAGACAGGCGGAGGTACACACACACAGACAGGCAGAGGTACACACACACAGACAGGCGGAGGTACACACACACAGACAGGCGGAGGTACACAAACACAGACAGATGCGCGCGCACACAGACACGCGATTAGCATAAAAACAACACAGTATCATGTTCAGTGTTGTGGCTATGTTGGCCAAAGGAAACACGTGGTCAGCTCGTGTCGTGAGGTCGCCTTACTATCAAGCTGCTCTCATCACTTCTCCTGGCAGCTAGAGACGTGTTGCGAACGCCGTCATTTGAATAATTACAGGCCCTGGACGCACTACGCTACACTGCAGCGCCATGACAACGGGGACTCAAACATCCAGGATCCAGGTCACTGGGATGTAAACACACGCAAAGGCCCTGCTGTTGTTTACCAACACGGAGAAGACAGCCACTCGAGCAGACTCAGCGTGGTCACGAGGAATGCACAACAGGAGGTTCCCCAGCTCTGGAATGATCAGATGTAGCTCTGGTCGAACAGCCTCCTCTCATCGCTCCTTCAAAATGGGTGGGTGCGCTTGATCAAAGTGGCTATACTTGATCAAAGGGCGTGTGTATTTGATCAAGGAAGGTTTGGTTGATCAAAGTGAGTTCTGTTACCTTTGTTCCAAGCAAGACACTACATATCTCTGAAGGCAGCCTACTAATTAGGATGCCTTAACTGTGAGTCACGTCAACATATTTTAGACTTGGTTTCAAATAGTTTTAAAAATTATACATTTTAAATGCTTTGGCTGATTGATTGTGCCTGCCTGGAGTGTCACATGGGCAGGGTTTGCACTTTTGGGACTTTTCTTTTGATTATGTTGTATTGGTATCTTTCAAATACTATCTGAACCCAGATCTCGCATCCAGAACACTGCCGTTTCCAAATCTATTCCTGGGGGACACACCAAAGGGATGAACATTTTGGTTCTAGCCCAGCACTAACACGCCACTAACCATGGTGGTAAGTCGATTAGAAGAATCTAATGGGTTAGCGCTGGGCTGAAACTAAAATGTGCAACCCATGATTAGTTAATAGATCAAGCAGGTGGGTTAGCGCTGGGCCGGCCTGACACAAAATGGTGCAATCGAAGATTGGTTGACTAGGAACACCGTGCCAACCTGATCAGGGTGTGGCTGCCCGAACCCTCTGGGCTGTAGTACAACACATTCTCCAGGGACAGGGAGAAGGACAGGCCCTGGGTGTCTGAGATGTACAGGTGGGTGACGTTGTTGACGTGGTTGACGCAAACAAACACCTGGTCCTCCGAAGCGTCAGCGATGTAGTACTCCTGCAGGAGAAGAAGAGAGGCGCAGTTTCCCTTATTTGTGTAGGGCATTATTAAGAACAATAGGGGTGATTCTCTCACAACTAAAAGCTGATGATTAGAATTCAACTTTTATTAGACGAAAACATGTACATTTGTAAGATAAATAGTGTCATGGAATTGACAGCTTTTTACTGTGAGTGGAGTAGATAAATAAAGGTAAAATAAAAAATGTTTAAAAAATCTAGGCTTACAGTATTTTCTGTGATTGGTCTTGTGATTTCTGACTCATGTTGAGCTGTCAACGACCTATTAGCTACATAGCATAGCATTTCCTTACAAATACATTTCCCCAGTTTCATCAACGATACAGTGACAGGTTTGTTCTCTGGACTAGGAGTCTACTGGGAGCCACAGAGAGGATGTTCTGGGGTGGCGAAGCAGGCCTGGAGACTCACTGTGATTGGGTGGCGGGTCATGAACTGTGCGGCTTTCATTGGCTGACGGTTGTAGGATACCCACAGCTGGACGGACGACGGCTCATGGCTCCCCAACAAAGTCTGGAACCAACAGATGTACAATCAATCAATCAATCAATAAGAGACACAGAGCCATGGAGACGGCTTAATGCCGACCTCATAATTACGAATAATGTGACTCAGTTATTATAGAATTTGCTAAGGATGTGCACCTTTGAAGAATGGGGCCACCTAATGGTTAGAGCGTTGGACTAGCAACCGAAAGGTTCGAATCCCCGAGCTGACAAGGTAAAAATCTGTCGTTCTGCCCCTGAACAGGCAGTTAACCCACTGTTCCTAGGCCGTCATTGAAAATAAGAATTTGTTCTTAACTGACTTGCCTAGTAAAATAAAGGTAAAATAAAAATTTTAAAAAATGACGAAACCTACGTATACCTATTCACGAAGTGGGTGTGGGAATTTCCACGCGAAGTTGATAAACATTAGCAAAAAGGGCACTAGCTAGCTAGCATGCTAACCTTATCTGGCTAGCTAATGTTCTGTTGCCATTTTTCTTTTACGAGGCCTATTCCATATTCAAAAGATTAGCCAGCTATGGCTGGTTTGGAGCTGGATTCGTCATACAGTGCATTCGGAAAGTATTCCGACCCTTTGACTTTTTCCACATTCTGTTACGTTACAGCCTTATTCTAAATTTGATTAAATAGTCCCCCCCCCCCTCATCAATCTACACACAATACCCCATAATGACAAAGCAAAAACTTTTACTTTTTGGCAATATCACAATTACATAAGTATTCAGACCCTTTACTTAGTACTTTGTTGAAGCACATTTGCCAGTGAAAACAGCCTTGAGTCTTCTTGGCTATGACGCTACAAGATTGGCACACCTGTATTTGAGGATGTTATCCCATTCTTCTCTCCAGATCCTCTCAAGCTCTGTCAGGTTGGATGGGGAGTGTCGCTGCACAGCTATTTTCAGGTCTCTACAGAGATGTTTGATGTCTGGAAGAAATCTGGCACCATCCCTACGGTGAAGCATGGTGGTGGCAGCATCATGCTGTGGTGATATTTTTCAGCGGCAGGGACTGGGAGACAAGTCAGGATCGAGGGAAAGATGAATGGAGCAAAGTAGAGAGAGCTCCTTGATGAAAACCTGCTCCAGAGCGCTCAGAATCTCAGATGGGGGCGAAGGTTCACCTTCCAACAGGACAACGGCCCTAAGCACACAACCAAGACAACGCAGGAGTGGCTTCGGGACAAATCTCTGAATGTCCTTGAGTGGCCCAGCCAGAGCCCGGACTTGAACCCGATCTAACATTTCTGGAGAGACATGAAAATAGCAGTGCAGCGACGTGCCACATCCAACCTGACAGAGCTTGAGAGAAGAATGGAAAAAAATCCCCAAATATAGGTGTGCCAAGCTTGTAAATCAAAAAATCTAATCAAATTTATTTGTCACATACACATGGTTAGCAGATGTTAATGCGGGTGTAGCGAAATGCGTCATACACGAGAAGACTCAAGGCTTTAATCGCTGCCAAAGGTGCTTCAACAAAGTACTGAGTAAAGGGTCTGAATACTTATGTAAATGTGATATTTCATTTTTTAAATTATTGTTATAGATTTGCAACAAAAAATCTTTTACCTGTTTTTGCTTTGTCATTATGGGGTTGTGTGTGTAGATTGATTACAAAAAAAATGATGTAATCAAATTTAGGATAAGGCTCTAACGTAACAAAACGTGGAAAATGTCAAGGGGTCTGAATACTTTCTGAATACACTGTATGTCATACTCTGACTAAAACTATGACTTATTAACTTAAATCGTTATGCAACATTATGGGTAATATTTGGCCATCGCCTTTCAGCTCAAAAAAAGTGGATTTCTTCTGATGTGGCCTGTGGGTGTTTAAAGACTCAAGTGATTAATCTATATGTACTGTCGGGCAGATTGTAACCTCAGTGGGCCAATGAGAACAATCAATGGCCAAATCTCATTGTTATGACAGAGAGACCACTTTGTTCAAGGAAGGAGGAGAAGGGGGTGTAATCTTTAATGAATTACAAGCAGGAAGACCAAAGTGCCGGGACTCGCCGCCCGTCATCCTCCGGAACCCCAGAGAGACCTGAGACACTGGCTGCCTCCCAAATGGCTCCCTATTCTCTAGAAACCATTGGAGCCTGGTCAAATGTAGTGCACTATATAGGGAATAGGGTTCCATTTGAGCCGCTGTTGTAATGCGTCTCCTCTTACGTGTCAGTCTGGCAACATAGGCACCCTGTGATCTGCCTCCCAGGGATTGGCTAGGCTCACATCAGCAGATTTGGGACGACTAACTGACTGTCTGGCCTTCTGCCTTCCCATAACAACTATAATATGAATATTCTCTTCATTAAAAGCTGCAGGCAATAAATGTCAAGCGTGAACTCTTTACTAGATAGGCCAGATATACACAGCCTAATATGATTCTATTTGTAGTTATTGAACACACACACACACCGATTTATACAAGCATCTTTACCGAGCTGGGGCAAAACAATATCATAGAATATGAGTAAAGGACAGCGTTTACATCAAAGAGTAGCCAACAGTTTTGCGGCAAAAAAAAGATCTGTCACACAGACATGGAAATCCCACAACGATGCTAATAATGAAGAGGACAGATGGCTTCGGTAATGCACTGAAATAATGCTGCTGGGCCACACAGATAACCACACGCAGGCACACTAGCGGTGCACAGTTGGAAAGCAGGCAGCCAATAAGAGCGCCAGAGCACTACAGGCAGACTCATTCACGTCATAGGATGGCAATCAGGTTTATGGCTTCATCTTGGATTAACTGAGAGCGTCCTCAAGGCAGCCAAGATAATAACTAAAAACAAACAAAACATGCGCACACACACAGCTTGCAAGTTCCCCCACTGATGAATCTAGGCAAGCATTCCTGTCAAGTAGTCTGTCTTTTCCCTGATGACCCAGCAGGCGCAAAACAGTGACTCCCTATTCCCTGAGACACAATGTATCTGCCTGCGTGTGTGAGTCCGTATGTCCGTCTGCCTCACCTCCCCTGTGAACGCCTGGGTCCTCACAGCACTATTCAACCTATTGATTTATCTAATGCTGCTGTTAACGTTCCGTCTCCGCGACCCAGAGTGCCGTGTTCTGAAAGCCAAGCAGCCACAACAACACAATGTGAGCATGGAGAATACCAAGGGGAGAGAAACTTAGTCTCGGAAAAGACAACTGCTTCAATGCTTCAATGACAGCAGGCCGGGGGGGTGGTTTCAACCACAGTAGCTTGGCTGGCTTCCACTGCTGAAAAGTAGTCTGACTATCTGTGGAAAGTGGATTACAAAATGAATCCCACCAGGGATTCAAATCAAATCTTGCTTTAACAAATGTATGGTATCTTAACGATCCATTAAACTATCATGAAATGATTATTCATTCATTTTGAAGTGTCATTCCATTCATATAAATACCAGGAACAGCTACTGAACATCATGAGTAGCATTCTTATTGAATTGATTCACCTGTACATATTCATAGCAAGTATATACCTTCAGCAGTCTAGCTGCTCAGAACAGAGGCACTGTGCTTCCAATGCAAATGATGATATGTGAATACCCTCCCCCCCTTTCCACGTTCTATATCTAAACCAATAAACTAGAAGAACAGTTGTGGGGAGCACATGAAACCCTGTCGTCTCCAGTCCCCCTGCAGAGCCCGTGGGAGCTGTCGATGTGGTTCTAATGTTTGTTTATCCAGCCAGAAGGTAGCTGTTAATCTGAGAGACGGAGCCATTTCCCAGACCTCCCATTGCTTTTAAGCGGCACATTTATCTCCTCCTTCCCTCTCTCCCACTGGACACGTCACATGTTTTTTTATGGGCGAAGTGCCATTTTGTTTGTGTGTGTGTGTGTGTGTGTGTGTAAGTGTGTGTGTGTGTGTGTGTGATGCATCACATATTGCAGTGGGAGCTGGGGAAATGTGGGATTTGGCGTCACACGTTAAGGAAGAAAGTAAAGGACCACTACAGCGTTGAGGGTGTCGCAACCAATATGGCTGCTGAGGTGTTGCAACACTTAAATCTCCTTTTATGGGGAAAACAGAGGTCCAAACAGCAGCTTAACTACGCATTGCAATTTCACATTCACCGTTGTTGGTTTGCTCTATGCCGTTACGGTACATTAAACACGTTGGGGGTATTGACGCATCAGGGAAAGCACAGCCAGCCATTCGATAAGGAAGTCCTTGATCTTGTTACCCTCCCCCTCATCTCGTCTCCACTGAGACACCTTGCAAATAAGAAGGAAATGTGTCAAAAAGCTCTCTGTTAAGAAACCTCTTATTGACGTCCATTTATATTACGCCAGTTCTTCCGGAGGACTTTGGAGTTAAGAGAAGGAGTAGAGGTCCTCAGTTCTGATTATCAATCATTACCCAGGGATCTATATTGTCAGGCCTGGGATAAAACTTGGTGTTTCTGGGGCTTTAATTAGCCTAAGCAGCTCAGTGCTGTCAAAAGCTTGTGATATTCATTACGGTAATCCTATTAGCTCCAGCTGAAGATATTAGTAGGGGCTGGGTAGTGGGTATGACTAGAGAGAAGGGTGAGAGTGAGTGAGTGACGAGTAAGCGTTGACTGGGCTGCTAATGGTCTGGAGAACTGGGCTGCGTCGTTGAGATCTTCACATGCTCACTGCTCAACCGTATCCCGGGAGGGTGGGCTGCTCTGTGGGTTGGGTCAAGCTGTGGGGTCACAGACAGGGCAACTGTAGTCATTTAACAAAATAAACTGAGCATCTCAAGCTAATGCTGCAAGGATATGACAACAGAGGCTCTTAGATAGCCTTATATTTACTATGTTAGTTCCTATTTATTAAATGTAAGGCTCTGGTGACTAATTTAATCACATTTACTGAGTGTACAAAATATTAGGAACACCTGCTCTTTCCATGACAGACTGACCAGGTGAATCCAGGTGAAACTATAAGGGATTATTGATGTCCCTTGTTAAATCCACTTCAAACAATTTAGATGAATGGGAGGAAATAGGTTAAATAATTTTAAAGCCTTGAGACAATTGAGACATGGATTGTGTCTGTGTGCCAGAGGGTGGGTGGGAAAGACAAAAGATGTAAGTGCCTTTGAATGGGGTATGGTAGTAGGGGCTTTTGAGGGGGGTATGGTAGTAGGGGCTTTTGAAGGGGGTATGGTAGTAGGGGCCTTTGAAGGGGGTATGGTAGTAGAGGCCTTTGAAGGGGTATGGTAGTAGAGGCCTTTGAAGGGGGTATGGTAGTAGAGGCCTTTGAAGGGGTATGGTAGTAGAGGCCTTTGAAGGGGTATGGTAGTAGGGGCCTTTGAAGGGGGTATGGTAGTAGAGGCCTTTGAAGGGGGTATGGTAGTAGGGGCCTTTGAAGGGGTATGGTAGTAGAGGCCTTTGAAGGGGTATGGTAGTAGGGGCCTTTGAAGGGGTATGGTAGTAGGGGCTTTTGAGGGGGTATGGTAGTAGGGGCCTTTGAAGGGGGTATGGTAGTAGGGGCTTTTGAAGGGGCAGGGGCTTTTGAAGGGGGTATGGTAGTAGGGGCCTTTGAAGGGGTATGGTAGTAGGGGCTTTTGAAGGGGGGTATGGTAGTAGAGGCCTTTGAAGGGGTATGGTAGTAGAGGCCTTTGAAGGGGGTATGGTAGTAGGGGCCTTTGAAGGGGTATGGTAGTAGGGGCCTTTGAAGGGGGTATTGTAGTAGGGGCCTTTGAAGGGGTATGGTAGTAGGGGCCTTTGAAGGGGTATGGTAGTAGGGGCCTTTGAAGGGGGGTATGGTAGTAGGGGCCTTTGAAGGGGGTATGGTAGTAGGGGCCTCTGCCTCCTGCAGGCAGAGGAGGAGCCGTGACAATGTTGACTCCAATGGGGCGGTTCCAATGGGGGGGTTCCTCCTGCAGGCAGAGGAGGAGCCGTGACAACATGTACCAGCATCCCTGTGGAATGCTTTTGACACCTTGTAGAGTCCATACCCCAACAAATTGAGGCTGTTCTGAGGGCAAAAGGGGGTGCAACTCAATATTAGGAAAGTGCTCCTAATGTTTTGTACACTCAGTGTAGATTATCCATATCGTTTTTTAAATTAGCCTATTTTTGATTCATGTGAATGGTGTTGATTAACATAAACTACAGTCCAACCATGTTTGTGTTTAGCCTCATTACCATTTATAAAAACAATCCAAATCTACAATGAAAGTGGGAATATCACTTTCTACGAGTGGAAGTGTGAAATGATATAGCTTGGAGTAACAATGCTAGCCAGAAAGAAAACACACACTGTACTATCCTTTGGCAGTGGAACATATCAGCCCATTGGGAATAGCAACAGTACTTGAGACGGCTGCACTCGGCAACAGAGGCCTGATGAATGTGTGCCTGAGCAGTTATTGACACCCCTGGGACACCAAGCCACAACTTCATTAACAGCACATAGATCGGTCATTTCTGACAAGCTGCACTCTCTGGCCCTGACCAACAGGTTGGTTGGGTCACCCAGCAGACGATAAAACATAAACCATGTCGCTGTTCTGACAATCTGAGCGACCCACCTTAGGATGGGGCGGCAGCGTAGCCTAGTGGTTAGAGTGTTGGACTAGTAACCGAAAGGTTGCAAGATCGAATCCCCGAGCTGACAAGGTACAAATCTGTCGTTCTGCCCCTGAACAAGGCAGTTAACCCACTGTTCCTAGGCTGTCATTGAAAATAAGAATGTGTTCTTAACTGACTTGCCTAGTAAAATATATATTTTGTAAAAGGATATGCTTGCCTCAATGGAGACCGTCATAGTGGCGCGTTACATGGTGTTGTTCGCTTTGCCCAGAGAGAGTAGGGATGACTTTATGAAGTGCACATGTAGCTGTGAATGTTGAGTCAATTGATTTGTAAGAGACTGATATGAATAAAGATATGGTAGTTACAAGGTAGAAAAATATTCACAATACACAATGGGCATATTTACAGGGGTTTAAGAATGCATATTTCGTCGGACAAGCGTTGGACAAGCTAAGCCGTAGCTCAAATTGTTAGAACCTTGCCTCTCCACTGCCCCAACCAGCCCTCTGCCATTTTATTTTCAGTCTCTCCCTTTCCCCATTCCACTACCATTATTCCATGCTCACTCAAAAGGCAGATGTGTGTTTGTGTGTGTGTGAGATTGGGCAGTAATGCCAGGAATCAGATACGGAAGCATGTGTGTTTGGCCATGCCTGTTTAACAACACAGGGCTGACTGCAGCGAGTCTGTGTGGTCCTTCAGGGAAAGGTCCGAGTTTGCATAAACAAAAATCATTAACTGTAATTGGCTCAGAATAGACTAATATTTCAGCCATGTTTTGATGGGATTGTGTGTGTCTGACCACATTAACCCGGTGTTCCACAGTTACATGTCTCTTCAGTCTCCACATTCCTTACACAAAAAAAGAGATCTCATCTTTTCAAGGAGGGGTCAGTGGTTAAGTTCCTCTTTCATTGTGTAATGCTTTATTGGGCCGCATGTGGCCACGCAAAGCATGCTGGATATTTGTGACACAGATTCACAGCCAAGGAAGGAGCCCGGGATCAAACCGTCCCCATCAGTTTCAAAGCGCAGCAGTTGTACGCCTGTGGCTTCCATATGACAAACAATGTGTACGACTGTATCACAACCAGACACTGCTGGGGTCATCGGAGTCCAAACCTTCAGATAGGGATAAGAGATACTCCCTTTAGAACGATTCACCCTCTATGCATGTGGTGGACTTATCCGGTATTTAACTTCTTGGATATAGGGGGCGCTCTTTTAATTTATGGATTAAAAAACGTGCCCGTTTTAAGCGCAATATTTTGTCACGAAAAGATGCTCGACTATGCATATAATTGGCAGTTTTGGAAAGAAAACACTCTAAGGTTTCCACAACTGCAAAGATATTATCTGTGAGTGCCACAGAACTCATGCTACAGGCGAAACCAAGATGAAACTTCAACCAGGAAATGGGCAGAATCTTTGAAGCTCTGTTTCCCATTGTCTCCTTATATGGCTGTGAATGCGCTGGGAATGAGCCTGCCCTTTCTATCGTTTCTCCAAGGTGTCTGCAGCATTGTGACGTATTTGTAGGCATATCATTGGAAGATTGGCCATAAGAGACTACATTTACCAGGTGTCCGCCCGGTGTCCTTTGTCTAAATTGGTGCGTAATCTACAAGCTGCACGCAGTCATCCAGTGATTGAGAGGAGAGAGGAGGCTTTCAACGAACGATATGTCATGAAGAGATATGTGAAAAACACCTTGAGGATTGATTCTAAACAACGTTTACCATGTTTCAGTCGATATTATGGAGTTAATTTGGAAAAAAGTTCGGCGTTTTGAAGACTGAATTTTCATTTTTTTTTGGTAGCCAAACGTGACGCACCAAACGGAGCAATTTCTCCTAAACAAATAATCTTTCAGGAAAAACTGAGCATTTGCTATCTAACTGAGAGTCTCCTCATTGAAAACATCTGAAGTTCTTCAAAGGTAATGATTTTATTTGAATGATTTTCTGGTTTTGTGAAAATGTTGACTGCTGATGCTAACGCTAAATGCTACGTTAGCCGCGCTAGCTGTTACACAAATGCTTATTTTGCAATGGTTGAGAAGCATATTTTGAAAATCTGAGATGACAGTGTTGTTAACAAAAGGCTAAGCTTGAGAGCTAGCATATTAATTTCATTTCATTTGCGATTTTCATGAATAGTTAACGTTGTGTTATGCTAATGAGCTGCGGGGATAATTACACTCCTGGATACAGGTTTTTTTCGTAGCTAAACGTGACGCACCAAACGGAGCGATTTCTCCTAAACAAATAATCTTTCAGGAAAAACTGAGCATTTGCTATCTAACTGAGAGTCTCCTCATTGAAAACATCTGAAGTTCTTCAAAGGTAATGATTTTATTTGAATGATTTTCTGGTTTTTGTGAAAATGTTGACTGCTGATGCTAACGCTAAATGCTACGCTAGCTGCGCTAGCTGTTACACAAATGCTTATTTTGCTATGGTTGAGAAGCATATTTTGAAAATCTGAGATGACAGTGTTGTTAACAAAAGGCTAAGCTTGAGAGCTAGCATATTATTTTCATTTCATTTGCGATTTTCATGAATTGTTAACGTTGCATTATGGTAATGAGCTTGAGGCTGTATTCACGATCCCGGATCCGGGATGGCTCGACGCAAGAAGTTAAGCCTACCACTTGAATACGATGCGTTTGACTAATGACTTATAGTGCCTTCAGAAAGAATTCATACACTTTTTAAAATTGATTTAAAAATATATATATATATTTATAATATATATATATATATATATATATATATATATATATATATATATATATATATATATATTTAACTAGACAAGTCAGTTAGGAACAAATTCTTATTTACAATGATGGCCTACTGGGGAACAGTGAGTTAACTGCCTTGTTCAGGGGCAGAACAGCAGCAACCTTCTGGCCCAACACTAACCACTGCCGCCCCATTAACTAATTCCACATTTTGCTATTACAGCCTGAATTTAAAAATGGATGACTTTTTATTTGTTTTCTTTTTTTACACACACAATACCCCATGACAAAGTGAAAACATGTACTTAGAAACTTTTGCAAATGTATTGAAAATTAAATACTGAACTATCTGATTTACATGAGTATTCACACCCCTGAATCAATGTTAGAAGCACCTTTGGCAGTGATTACAGCTGAGAGTCTTTCTGGGTAAGTCTCCAAGAGCTTGTACACCTGGATTGTACAATATTTTCAAGCTCTGTCAAGTTGGTTGTTGATCAATGCTAGACAGACTATTTTCAAGCCTTGCCATATATTTTCAAGACCATTTAAGTCAGAACTGTAACTAGGCCACTCAGGAACATTCAGTATTGTCTTGGTAAGCAACCAGAGTGGCCTTGTGTTTTAGGTTATTGTCCTGCTGAAAGGTGAATTTGTCTCCCAGAGCCTGTTGGAAAGCAGACGGAACCAGGTTTTCCTCTAGGATTTTGCTTGTGCTTAGCTCTACTCCGTTTCTTTCTATCCTAAAAACATCCTTAGTCCTTGCCGATGACAAGCATACCCGTAACATGATGCAGCCACCATGATGCTTTAAAATATGAAGAGTGGTACTCAGTGATGTGTTGTGTTGGATTCGCCCCAAATATAACATTTTGTTTTCAGCACAAAGTTAATTTCTTGGTAAATTGTTGGCAGTTTTACTGTAGTGCCTTATTGCATACAGGATGCATGTTTTTATTCTGTACAGGCTTCCCTTTTTTCACTCTGTCAATTAGGTTAGTATAGTGGAGTAACTACAATGTCGTTGATCCATCCTCAGTTTTCTTCTATCACAGCCATCAAACTCTGTAACTGTTTGTTTTAAAGTCACCATTGGCCTCATGGTGAAATCCTCTTTCATTCCTCTCCGGCAACTGAGTTAGGAAGGACGCCTGTATCTTTGTAGTGCCTCTGTGTATCGATACACCATCCAAAAGTATAATGAATAACTTCACCATGCTCAAAGGGATATTAAATGTCTGCTTTTTTTCTTTATTTTTACCCATCTACCAATAGGTGCACTTCGTTGCGAGATTGGAAAACCTACCGGTTCTTTGTGGTTGAATCTGTGGTTGAAATTCACTGCTCGACTGATGGACCTTTCGGATAATTTTATGCGTGGGGTACAGAGATATGGTAGTCATTCAAAAAATCAAGTTAAAACACTATTATTACACCCTTTAATCCATTTTCAATTCAGGTTTTAACAACAAAATGTGGGAAAAGTGGGGGTGAATACTTTCTGAAGGCACTGTATTAGAAGATAGTTATGGCTGGATCACCCAATTCGTGTCCAAATAATCAATGTGGGTATTCCTCTCCATAATAACATGAGCATTCTCAACACTGCAAGAGCAACAGATTACCTGACATGTATAATCCCCTTGCAGGTCAACCTCACTTACTGTGGAAGTGGTGGCGAACATGTACTTGTCCCGGAGCTGGAAGTTGTCCACTCTCTCCAGGATGACTCGGCGGTTCTGCCCGCTTTGGAAGAAGTCGGTGCTGCTGAGGATGCTGGACACCCCCTGGGGCTCGTGCCTCTGGACCAGCACCATGGTGGGGGAATCGTACGGCTCCACACCCCTAGAAAGATGCAGAAATTAGCGCCCGTCTGTGGGACATAGGTAGGGCCAAGAGTTTCTCTCTGACCATGTGGCCCGACCAAGACAAACTCCAGGCCCTTGACCGTGAGTTTATATTTATTGACCATGTGAACTGAACAGGAAGGACTTAAGGGCCTTGGAGGTCTTCCCGTTCAGATAACATGGTCTGGGAAAACTCTGGGCCCAACTTAGTCATACCATACAGAGGGACATAAAGTTATGGTTACACACACACACTCACTGACACACTCTGAAAACCGAGAAATGTTTTACGGATTACTGACAATCCTAGTATCGTGGAATGGCCTACGTGTTCCTGTGAACACGTTCGAAACTCAGAATCCATTTACCACACACATTGATGTATTTATAGTTTCCCAACTGCACATTTCCAGTAGAAGTTCTGTGTGTGGCCATTTTAAGCTGTGAACTTACGGTAAGCTCCAGCAGAACTGAAAGAGGTTTACAGTAGTTTACGATCATCTCCCATAAGGCATTCCAGATTCACACGGAGTGTTCTCACTAACAATGGAGCCAAACAGAGAGAGCCTAGTGTCTAGACTGGCCTATAGCGTGACATTTTAGAGGGGGTCATGTTTTTATGGGAGCAGGCTGTCCATATAGAGGATAAGAAAGACCCCAGTCAGACAAACTTGGGACCTTGCCTGTCTAACGTTAGTTTGGGGACTTGGCATACAGCCGGGAAACTGCCAATATTAGAGTTTGGGGCAGAGTTTCAGGCCTTGCCGAAATTAGAGTTTGTTGCATTGCTTTTGGGACTTGTCTATATCAACATTTGGGAGCCTTGTCCATCTAGCAGAGTTTGGGGGCCTTGTCCATAGCAGACTTTGGGGGCAGGTCTAAGTAGCAGAGTTTGGGGGCAGGTCTGTCTATCTAGCAGAATTTGGGGCCGTTTGGAACTTAGCCCATATAGGCAATCCTTTCAATGTAATGCTGGCAGGGCAGTGGGTTAAAGCTAGCCTATCTAATCCACAGTGCGAAACAAGAGCCTCTTTATTATTTGTATTTATTTATTCTCTCGATCCTCCTACCAAACACGATCAAATGTTTAGGGCAAAAGGGGAACAAATACATACAATTTGCTGGTTCGAAATATTTTGACAAATGCTGGTTAAACACATCCAACAGTGGGATGTGAACCAGACAAAACCCCAGGGCTTACAGCCTTCTTAGCCTGATCTGCAGCGCAGGCCCTTTTCTCTGTGGCCTCCACAAACGGATTAGACATGGAATGCCCATAATCGGCAAAGAACTGGACACACATGGTTAAAAAGGAAAACTGGCCATAGAGGCCGAGGAGGAAGAAGCACCAGACAAAGATCTCAATGCAGCTGGTGATGCGGAGGCAGTTAGACACAGCAGAGTCAGTAGATGCGTCCAGATTTAAAAGGAAAATGACTGGTGGAAAAAACATAGCGGAGAAAAAAACGAGAAAAAAAAACTCTTTCTAGCCAATGTTTACGCCAATCCAATGTTTACGCCAATCCAATGTTTACGCCAATCCAATGCTTACGCCAATCCAATGCTTACGCCAATCCAATGCTTACGCCAATCCAATGCTTACGCCAATCCAATGCTTACGCCAATCCAATGCTTACGCCAATCCAATGCTTACGCCAATCCAATGCTTACACCAATCCAATGCTTTGAAATATTTGGGGAGGAGTGCAAGAGTACACACTTCTGGAGCTGCTTTCCTCCTCAGAAGTCCGCAAAGACTTTCAAGCTTTGTGCGTATAGTTACTGCTTTGGGATGAAATGGTTTGTTCATGTTCATTGTTGGGTTGTATGGGTATTTGTAGTCAAAATCTTCCCTCTGCAACGGTCTCCTGAGACTCTGAGGCTCAGAAGTGTGATCTAAGAGGATCTCCAACGTTCACACTTGGTGGGGGGGAGGGGTGTCATCTCCCAAACACAAGAAAGAGCCCGGGGGGGAGAGACTGCAGCAGTAGCTGCGATGTTATCTGCAGCGCTGCCTGGTATTACTGACTACATTATGCCACTCGGACAGGCAGAGTTAAGTGGGGCCCTGGCAGACAATCACTTATTCATCAGAAAGAAGGCAGTCTGTTCGATGCCCCTCAAAGTCGCCACATATACGACCACCTCCACCGTCAGAGAACGCAGGAAGGTGAGAAAAATCAAAGGGAGAAGGGCTGTGTCTCTCTCTCTGACACCAAAAGATGTGTGTACAAATAGTCTGGGGAGATTAAAATGTTGTCAATAAGGTGAAAATGTTCCGAACGATACAGATAGAAATACACTGAAAAGAACGGACGTGATTCCTAATACTACCTAATACTTCCTAATACTACTTGACAGGCAAGCTTAACGTTCTACTCTGAAATGTTGCACCCTCCTGAACAGACCCCTGCTGTAGCTGACAAGCAGCATTACATATTTGCAGTGGAGAATGAGAGCCTCTTGTTGTCACCTATTAAAAGGCAGAGATCCTGCGAGGGAATGAAAGTGATGTCTAACCCGAACTAACCCTCCGCATCCACGCCTTTAAATCATTAACAGATCGGTCAAATCCTTTTATGGATGGGATTTGAAAGTAAAACATATTTTTTTAAGTTTGAGTGCGCCACTCTCCTGCCTAGGCCTACATTACGTGGTGAGAGACACATGGCACACATCTCTTTGACAAGGCACTGAATGTGTCGCAATCATCATTAGCGGTATCAGATTGTTTTTGTTATTTTGATTGACTTTGTCTGTGCAAACTCTGCTCATCTAGCACTCCAGCCAGGCTCAAGCAAACGTTCAAAAGTATTTGAAAGATCTCAAACACTATTTGAACCGAGATCTGGTTGATAGGAGGGTTCAAAATCATTCACACATAGTGAGCCCCAAATAACAATCAGGTAATCAGTGTCTCTCTCCCTCGGGGACCGTAGTGGCATTTTCTTTGCATTGTCATTCAATTACAAGGGCCAATCTAATCTATGTATTTAACTTGGAGAGGCAGGGAGTTAGCTCGCAAGCTGCATGCTTGGTAAGCATACAGCGATCAGAAGACATGTTTATCTCTCCACTGTCTGAGGTCTAGTGAGGGACAGATTGAGGAGGCAAGCAGTCACAGAACACAGAAAAACAGGAAGTAAACAGGAAAAGGACACACACACATCCCTTTCACAGATCGTTGCTTTAATGTTTTGCAGACAGTCTGGCACTCAACAGCGACAATTAATTATACTGATGACTGTACATTCTACCTCTCCTCACACAATCATCACCTTTGTATACAGAGGCATTGATCTTACCAGAAATATGCCTTCACGTGCTCTTGGATCAACACCCATGTCTCTCCAAAATCGTCAGATTTCCATAGCTGCGAAAATAACAGAGGCGGAGGGTGGGGAGTAAATTAAGGTCACATGTTGACTCCAGGCTGTATATAAAACTGGCAGAATGTTTGAGAGTCGACCGTTTTCCATCATTTCAGTTGAGCTGAAATGTGAATAATTAGTCAGGGGAAAATTCCACAAAATGTCCTCCGTATTGTATTTTTCAGAGAGACAGTTTAGTAGATGCAGCTGTGACATTTAACCAGTATTTAAATATGCACCATTCTATTTGCAATTATGCAACTGTCCTACATTCAGAAATATCAGCTTTGTTTCTCTAGAACAGTCACGCTGTAATATACATCAAATGCTGTGGGGCTATGGTACGGTAATCCAGCATATGGAGTAGAGCCATTTGTCCACATAGGCATCTAACCCCGAACCTACTGGGGGCCACAGAGCTACTGGCAAAGGAGGAGCCTGATGTACTATAGCCCTGATCATTATAATAGACTCCTCCTACACAAAGATCTCCATCATGAAAAGACGGTTGATCTCAAGGGACTTCCTGGTTAAACATTTGCTTACCTCTGCATGTTGTTAATTGTCTACGTTTCTGTCCGAGACCTTTTTCAAGACAGTGAAGCAGCATTTCTATAGAAGTCAGTTGACTACCTGTTTGTTGGGGTGGGAGCCGTCATAGCCCAGGACCAGGTTGGCTCTCTTGCTGTGCAGCAGCAGATCTGTGGGCTTGAAGGGGATGGAGAACCCCTGGATGGTCTTGCAGAAGTCAAAGGAGTTCCAGAGGTAGCTGTTGGTGCTGTCTGCAAAGAGGTACTGGAATGAGAGAAGGACAAGACGGGCCAAGGTTAGGCTAAATACCCACTGGGGTCTGTTCATGAGTGTTACAGAATGTTAAGCTAGAAATACACCGCTCAAAAAAATAAAGGGAACACTAAAATAACACATCCTAGATCTGAATGAATGAAATATTCTTATTAAATACTTTTTTCTTTACATAGTTGAATGTGCTGACAACAAATTCACACAAAAATTATCAATGTAAATCAAACTTATCAACCCATGGAGGTCTGGATTTGGAGTCACACTCAAAATTAAAGTGGAAAACCACACTACAGGTTGATCCAACTTTGATGTAATGTCCTTAAAACAAGCCAAAATGAGGCTCAGTAGTGTGTGTGGCCTCCACGTGCCTGTATGACCTCCCTACAACGCCTGGGCAAGCTCCTGATCAGGTGGCAGATGGTCTCCTGAGGGATCTCCTCCCAGACCTGGACTAAAGCATCCGCCAACTCCTGGACAGTCTGTGGTGCAACGTGGCATTGGTGGATGGAGCGAGACATGATGTCCCAGATGTGCTCAATTGGATTCAGGTCAGGGGGAACGGGCAGGCCAGTCCATAGCATCAATGCCTTCCTCTTGCAGGAACTGCTGACACACTCCAGCCACATGAGGTCTAGCATTGTCTTGCATTAGGAGGAACCCAGGGCCAACAGCACCAGCATATGGTCTCACAAGTGGTCTGAGGATCTCATCTCGGTACCTAATGGCAGTCAGGCTACCTCTGGCGAGCACATGGAGGGCTGTGCGGCCCCCCCAAAGAAATGCCACCCCACACCATGACTGACCCACCGCCAAACCGGTCATGCTGGAGGATTTTTCAGGCAGCAGAACGTTCTCCACGGCGTCTCCAGACTGTCACGTCTGTCACATGTGCTCAGTTTGAACCTGCTTTCATCTGTGAAGAGCACAGGGCGCCAGTAGCGAATTTGCCAATCTTGGTGTTCTCTGGAAAATGCCCAAACGTCCTGCACGGTGTTGGGCTGTAAGCACAACCCCCACCTGTGGACGTCGGGCCCTCATACCACCCTCATTGAGTCTGTTTCTGACCGTTTGAGCAGACACATGCACATTTGTGGCCTGCTGAAGGTCATTTTGCAGGGCTCTGGCAGTGCTCCTCCTGCTCCTCCTTGCGCAAAGGCAGAGGTAGCGGTCCTGCTGCTGGGTTGTTGCCCTCCTACGGCCTCCTCCACATCTCCTGATGTACTGGCCTGTCTCCTGGTAGCGCCTCCATGCTCTGGACACTACGCTGACA
Source organism: Oncorhynchus tshawytscha (assembly GCF_018296145.1). Lineage (NCBI taxonomy): Eukaryota > Metazoa > Chordata > Actinopteri > Salmoniformes > Salmonidae > Oncorhynchus > Oncorhynchus tshawytscha. The sequence continues at coordinate 59,347,332 of NC_056441.1, forward strand.
GACACAGCAAACCTTCTTGCCACAGCTCGCATGGATGTGCCATCCTGGATGAGCTGCACTACCTGAGCCACTTGTGTGGGTTGTAGACTCCGTCTCATGCTACCACCAGAGTGAAAGCACCGCCAGCATTCAAAAGTGACCAAAACATCAGCCAGGAAGCATAGGAACTGAGAAGTGGTCTGTGGTCACCACCTGCAAAACCACTCCTTTATTGGGGGTGTCTTGCTAATTGCCTATAATTTCAACCTGTTGTCTATTCCATTTGCACAACAGCATGTGAAATTTATTGTCAATCAGTGTTGCTTTCTAAGTGGACAGTTTGATTTCACAGAAGTGTGATTGACTTGGGAGTTACATTGTGTTGTTTAAGTGTTCCCTTTATTTTTTTGAGCAGTGTATATTGTGTAGAATAGATAGTAGAACAGGGATTCATTATTGCTCTATACATAACATTTCTATTTGCACCTGCATCTTTCCGAAGTGAATAAACGTCAAGCCTGACTGATATCAACAAACTAGAATAGCAAGAACTGGCCTAATATCTCAATTCCAGATATCTCTAGTCTCGCTAATTCAAAAGAGTTTGCAAACATCCCTACCCCCAAAATCTAAAAATATTCACAGAACTACTCAAGAGATATTTAATTTGAAATGCCTAATTAGAAATTCAGATTACGCAATTATACAGAGCTATAATCCCATTTTGTCACTCCTTCCTTTGATCTATTTTTTAGCTGCCTTCCCAATAACTCCTCTATTCTCAATGGCCTCCATTTGGAAACGGGACAGAGCCCCTGTGAGAACAAAAGCTCTGTAGCGCAAGGCACTGAGCGGGAGGTAGTGAAATAGATGGATGCTATGAGATGACGATCCAAAGCTGAAATGATATCTCATACTGTAGATGAGTCCCGACTAGGACATAGTAGGTCCCACATGTACAGCACATCACAGAGAGAAACATCAGGGACTTACTCCACTGTTATATCACCAGATTCAGTGCCTTTAAAAAGTATCCACACCTCTTGACATTCTACACATTTTTGTTGTGTTACAGCCTGAATTTCATATTCACTAAATTGAGATTTTGTGTCACTGCCTACACACAACACAGCATAATGTCAAAGTGGGGGGTGGGGAGTGTGTAGAAACCTGACAAATAAATATTACAAATATATATAATTATTCAACCCTTTGTTATTGCAAGCCTAAATACGTTTGGGAGTAAAAATGTGCTTAACAAGTCACATAATAAGTTGCAGGGACTCATTCTGTGTGCAATAACAGTGTTTAACATGATTTTTGAATGACTACCTCATCTCTGTACCTCACACATACAGATAATTGTAAGGTCCCTCAGTCAATTAGCGAATTTCAAACACAGATTTAAACAAAAAGACCAGGGAGGTTTTCCAATGCCTTGCAAAGAAGGACACTTATTGCTAGATGGGTCAAATAAAAGCAGACATTGAATATCCCTTTGAGGATGGTGAAGTTATGAATTGCACTTTGGATGGTGTATCAATACACTCAGTCCCTACAAAGATACAGACATCCTTACTAACTCAGTTGCCAGAGATGAAGGAAACCACTCAGGGATTTCACCATGAGGCCAAGGTGACTTTAAACAACTAGAGTTTAATGGCTGTGATAGGAGAAAACTGAGGAAAGATCAACAACATTGTAGCTACTCCACAATACTAACCTAAAAGACAAAGAAGGAAGTCTGTACAGAATAAATTCCAAAACATGCATCCTGTTTGCAACAAGGCACTAAAGTAAAACTGCAAAACATGTGGCCTGAATACAACGCGTTTTGTTTGGGGAAAATCCAACACAACACATCACTGAGTACCACTCTTCATATTTTAAGCATGGTGGTGGCTGCATCATGTTATGTGTATGCTTGTCATCAGCAAGGACTAGGGAGTTTTTTAGGATAAAAATAAACTGTATAGAGCTAAGCACAGGCAAAATTCTAGAGAAAAACCTGGGAGACAAATTCACCTTTCAGCAGGACAATAACCTGAAAGACAAGGCGAAATATACACTGGAGTTGCTTACCAAGATGAAATTGAATGGTCACGAGTGGCCTAGTTGAAAAAGATATGGCAAGACATGAAAATGTGTTACGTTCGTTGAATGGAGGAGACCAAGCGTGATGTGAATACATTGTTCTGTTTATTAACGAAGAAACACTAAACAAACTATACAAAACAACAAAACGAACGTGACGCTATATACAAACGAGTGCAGACACAGGCAACTAACCATAGACAATAACCCACGAAATACCCAAGGAATATGGCTGCCTAAATATGGTTCCCAATCAGAGAAAACGATAAACAGCTGCCTCTAATCGAGAACCAATCTAGGCAACCATAGACATACATAACACCTAGACTAGTAAAAAACACCCAAATACATACAAAACCCCTAGACAGGGACAAAAACACATACATCACCCATGTCACACCCGGACCTAACCAAAATAATAAAGAAAACAAAGAATACTAAGGTCAGGGCATGACAAAATGGCTGCCTAGCGAAGATCAACAACCAACTTGACACAGAAAGACTCACAGCTGCAATTGCTGCCAGATGTGATTGTAACATGTATTGACTCAGGGGGTTGAGTACTATACACATGAAAACATGAAATGACCCCAGGAATAGATAGAACATCGCTCAGACATGCACAACAATTATGTAACATCAAAACGGGTGAATGTTTCTTTGAAGAAGATGTTATAAATAGGCAGATCCATAACCAGTCAGACTTGGTGTATAAGGATAGGGCCGACATGTAATGTTAGACAGCGGGTTATGCTATAGGCTAACCATTCATTATCTCAGATCCCGCTTCATTCATAAATCACTACCTAAAGTGATCACTGCAATTTAGCTCTCAGACACTTCATCATATGCTTTCTATAAAGGGGAGGCTAGACGGACCCATATTTATCAAGTGTCTAGAGAAGGAGATTTAGGATCAGTTTTTACCTTTTAAATCATAATGAATCCGCTTATTATGGACAGAGATTAATTGATCCTAGATCTGTACTCATACTCTGAAGAGGCTTGCTAAATACGGGCCCGGAATTCACAGCTCAGCGTGCACATGAGAAGAAACCACTCATTTCCCATGGTAATCATCTCCATGATGTTGGGAGCATGTTGCAGACTAAGACAGTGACATCCTCCTGCTGTTATACCAGGCAGCCCTGCCTCTCTCTCTCGCTCTCTCCTGTCTGCAGACGGATGGCCCCAGCCTGCAGCCTCTACAGAGACTGACAAACTGCGTTTCCCATGCACCCTTACACCTGGAAATAACCACTGGGCTGAGTGCCAGGTGGAACGGCTGGGGGCGGGGCCAGGGCTATGACTCACCGGCACACAGTGAGACATAATCGAACACGTCACCGCACCAAACCTCACAGCACTGCATCGAACAATCTCGAGCTCAAGAGTGATAACTACGCATGTAAACAAACACACACCCACAGACACTATATACACCTAAATCAACCCTTAGAAACCACAAGCTCAATAACGTTATGTGCCTTCTGCTGGTTTTGAGGAGGTGGGAGAACATATGAAAATACTTTGAAAACATAATAAAACCCCTCTGTATCAGGGCAGTTTGCAATATAGAGACAGGCCTTTTATCATCATACTGCACATTGGGTGTACAAAACATTAGGAACACCTGCCCTTTCCATGACATAGACTACCCAGGTGAATCCAGGTGAAAGATAAGATCCATTATTGATCAACATGGCAGCAACACAACATGATAACAACATGGTAGCAACACAACATGGCAGCAGAACAACATGGTAGCAGCACAAAACAGGGTACAAACATTATTGGGCACAGACAACAGCACAAAGGGCAAGAAGGTAGAGACAACAATACACACAAGTGTCAGTAAGAGTGCCCATGATTGAGTGTTTGAATGAAGAGATTGAGATAAAACTGTCCTGTTTGAGTGTTTGTTGCAGCTCGTTCCAGTCGCTAGCTGCAGCGAACTGAAAAGAAGAGCGACCCAGGGATGTGTGCGCTTTGGGGACCTTTAACAGAATGTGACTGGCAGAACGGGTGTTGTTTGTGGAGGATGAGGGCTGCAATAGATATCTCAGATAGGGGGGAGTGAGGCCTAAGAGGGTTTAATAAATAAGCAACAACCAGTGGGTCTTGCGATGGGTACATAGAGATGACCAGTTTACAGAGGAGTATAGAGTGCTGTGATGTGTCCTATTAGGAGCATTGGTGGCAAGTCTGATGGCCGAGTGGTAAAAAACATCTAGCAGCTCGAGAGCATCCTTACATGCCGATTTATAATTTACGTCTCCGTAATCTAGCATTGGAAGGATGGTCATCTGAATCAGGGTTAGTTTGGCAGCCGGGGTGAAAGAGGAGCGATTACAATAGAGGAAACCAAGTCTAGATTTAACTTTAGCCTGCAGATTTGATATGTGCTGAGAGAAAGACAGTGTGCCGTACTTGTATGAGGTGACTACCTCAAGCTCTGAACCCTCAGAGGTAGTAATCATACTTGTGGGGAGAGGGACATTCTTCTTTCCAAACCATATGACCTTTGTTTTGGAGGTGTTCTGAACAAGGTTAAGGGCAGAGAAAGCTTGTTGGACACGAAGAAAGCTTAACACAAAATCCAGGGAGGGGCCAGCTGAGTAGAAGACTGTATCATCTGCATATACAGTTGAAGTCGGAAGTTTACATACACCTTAGCCAAATACATTTAAACTCAGTTTTTCACAATTCCTGACATTTAATCCTAGTAAATATTCCCTGTCTTAGGTCAGTTAGGAACCACTTTATTTTAAGAATGTGAAATGTTAGAATAATAGTAGACAGAATGATTTATTTCAGCTTTTTTTCTTCCATCACATTCCCAGTGGGTCAGAAGTTTACAAACACTCAATTAGTATTTGGTAGCATTGCCTTTAAATTGTTTAACTTGGGTCAAACGTTTTAGGTAGCCTTCCACAAGCTTCCCACAAGAAGTTGGGTGAATTTTGGCCCATTCCTCCTGACAGAGCTGGTGTAACTGAGTCAGGATTGTAGGCCTCCTTGCTCGCATATGCTTTTTCAGTTGTGCCCACAAATTTTCTATAGGATTGAGGTCAGGGCTTTGTGATGGCCACTCCAATACCTTGACTTTGTTGTCCTTAAGCCATTTTGCCACAACTTTGGAAGTATATTTGGGCTCGTTGTCCATTTGGAAGACCCATTTGCGACAAATCTTTACCTTCCTGACTGATGTCTTGAGATGTTGCTTCAACATATCCACATGATTTCCTGCCTCATGACGCCATCTATTTTGTGAAGTGCACCAGTCCCTCCTGCAGCAAAGCACCCCCACAACATGATGCTGCCACCCCCGTGCTTCACGGTTGGGTCATTATGGCCAAACAGTTATATTTTTGTTTCATCAGACCAGAGGACATTTCTCCAAAAAGTACAATCTTTGTCCCCATGTGCAGTTGCAAACCGTAGTCTAGCTTTTTTTATGGCGGTTTTAACGTGCAGAAAACCCAGGCTTTTACTAGAGCAGAAATCAGTGCAACAGATAGAGCACAAGTCAGAATTGGGGCTAGCAGCAGTAGATGGGCCAGGGTGTACATGCACATTTCCAGATATCATCAAGAGTAATACAATCAAGGCACAGCAGAGGACAGGGAGAGCTCTGCAGTGTTGATTTATGACATTTGAATGTGCATTAGATGGCAACAAGATCACATTATACAGCAATTTCATCAGGTAACATGAATACAAAGCCGGAGGGAGGTCAAAAGTCTGTGTAACCAATAGAGAGTCAGAATCCCGAATGTGGGAACAAGCATAGTCTCCCCCACGGTTGGGTAAACAAGAAAGTTCATAGTCAACAAAGCATGCAGACGTCATGAGGGAAATAGCAAAATGCACAAGAAAAAAAATATATAACAACTTGGGGCTAGCCATTGTAAGTTCAGAGTCACTCGCTCCAACAGTGCCTGTATACTGGAGGTGAGTGAAAGCTCTGGAGAGAGGGGGGAGTGTGGTGGGGGTACCAGTACCCGTGGATGGTCTCTGAACAGCAGGAGTTGGCTTCAAGGCCTCTGGATTTGGGTGGGGTAGCCTGCCATTTGTTGGGCTCAAAGGCTTCGACACCTCTCACTTCACACCTCAGTGCTAAATGAAGTTGTATTCCAGGTTGGATGGTGTATTAATCCTTCCAGGTAATCTTGTCCACAATCAGGTTGTAGGTTTGGAGTTTTGATCTGGAGTGAGGGTATCATCCTGTATATGTCCCTGCCTAAATCCATTTTTTTTGTAAAAACATGCTGAAAAATGCAGGAGCTCATCTGCTCATGACCTCTCTCTCCAGCAGCCAGGGAACATTACCGTATATAAACATTGGGTTGTTATTTTACCTGAAATGCACAAGGTCCTCTACTCCAACAATTAATCCACAGATAAAACAGTAAACCAAATTAGTTTCTCGTCATCTCTCCTCCTTCCTTACGGCTTATTTTTCTTCTTTGGACTTTATATGGCGGTTGGAAACCAACTTCACAGCATTACTACAACCTACCGGAGTGTGGACCTACGTTCATCTTTCAATCACCCACGTGGGTATATGCTTCTAAAAACCAATGAGGAGATTTGAGAGGCAGGACTTGCAACGCATTGAGCGTCACAAATAGAAGCAACTTCTATTTTAGCGCCTGGCCAGGCAGAAGCTCGCTGTCATGCGTAAGCAGTGTGGGTGCAATGATAAATAACATATATTTGTACATTTATTTTGGACGCGAGCGGTTTGGTCAGCATGTAAAGCACTGCATCATAGTGCTAGAGGCGTTACTATAGACCCGGGATCATTCCCGGGCTGTGCCACAACCGGCCGTGGCCGGGAGTCCCATAGGACAGCGCACAATTGGCCCAGCGTCGTCCGGGTTTGGCCGGGTGGGCTTTACTTGGCTCATCGCGCCCTAGCGACTCCTTGTGGTGGGCTGGGTGCCTGCGGGCTGACCTCGGTCGCCAGTTGAATGGTGTTTCCTCCAACATATTGGTGCGGCTGGCTTCCGGGTTAAGCTGACGGGTGTTAAGGAGCGCTGTTAGGCAAGTCATGTTTTGGAGGAAGCGTGACTCCACCTTTCACCTCTCCCGTTGGGGAGTTGCAACGATGTAACAAGTTCGAAATTGGGGAGAAAAAGGGGGGGAAAATATTTTTTAAACGGTCCATCACCAAAATGACATCCAGCCACCTTGACACAACTGTGGGAAGCATTGGAGTCAACATGGGCCAACATCCCTGCGGAACGCTTTAAACACCATGCCCAGACAAATTGAGGCTATTCTGAGGGCAAAAGAGGATGCAACTCAATATTAGGAAGGTGTTCCTAATGCTTTGTACACTCAGTGTCAGTACCTCTACGGTCTTCAGCCACTTACCCTCTTATTGTCAGCGGGGCTGTGGTAGAACTGGGAGATGACCTGCTTGTTCCCCTCTTTCTCCTTCTCCCCACTCAGCTGAAACCTCTCTGAGATGGGGGAGAAGCTGGTTCCATAGTCGGAAGACACGTACACCTACCATGTGACAGAGGAGAGAGGAAAGAGGTGAGAACATGGAAGTGATGGTACACGGTAACAAGTGAAATCCGCTTTCAAAGTACTTTTGGATGTGATGTTTTATGGACAGGAAAAATTAGGCGTTGTCAAGTTCGATTTTTTGAATGCTTCTTGATGGACACATTTCTAGTAGAGGACAAAATGATTTTAGAATGGTGTATTGGGAGGGAGGCCATTAACTGACTCTGTAAAAGGAATCAAAGCATTTAGGCAGTAGCTAGACTTTCCATCTACAGAGAGAAACACAATACTTAGGAAAAAGCTTTGTCTATGCTAACTGACTACAGAGTGGAACTGTAGTTCCATTAAGAGAGAACTCCAATCCAGAATGTTAAGAGGTGTTCAGTGTTCCATGCTGTTCTGTTCTGTCCTGCAGACTCTACCCGAGACAATACATGAGTGAGGTCAGAGCTCTCAGATTCCCATCAGAGTGCCAGAGACCAAGGAGCTCCGACCACAGCGAACAGCACACAAAGCCCACAGCGCCGACTGGAAGTTATGTCGAGGAACGTACTGAACTGGGAGTGGAGAGAGACACAAAACTAACAATTCTTGTTCAAACAAACTGTCCTTCACCAGTGGTATCTCTGTGGTTTAGTATAAACAACTTGTTTTTCAAAGGGCATCACATCTCAAGTTAAAACCCCTTGAGGACAGGAGGTCTTTCTTACACTGTGCACAAAAGCAGTGGGGGTTGGGTTACTGTAGGCTGAGCATCAGTATCAGACAGCATAGGGAGCTGATATCATCAAAAGCAGAAAGAGTAGAGAGAGAGAGATGTAACAGATGGAGGGATTCATCCATGGCTCAGTGAATCTGATCGAGGAGAGGAGTGGAAGCACACGGCTGGCAGGCAGGCCATCTCATTAGCACAGTGGAACAGGTCTGGGCCTCGCAGCACTGACATCATGTGGCCTGTCACTGACCAATGGGCTCCCATGCGCACACACAATAACATGCACGCACACAAACACACATGGATACACAAACAATGCATTACACAACCAAACTGTGGGTAAACCAGTATTGTCATTTCTGCCATGGTACCTTGAACAAAGGAGTCTTCATTTGAATGGGGGGATCTGAAATGTACAGTCCATAGTAAGATTGAAAAGAGGGCAATGTGAACTGATAGGGAAGGAGAAGATTCAAAGCGTCCGAAAACAGCACGGCTGTAAAGCAACATGCAGGCGTTATGCTATGTAGTGGTGGATAGGTTCATGGATATGTTTGTTTCGCGTGATTGTGGATCCCCATCCCGCACACAAGGTGTGTTAATGTACTTACAGGAAATGTAGGCTTCTACATTAGTATCCTCACAGGAAGTGTACTCCTGTATTCACAGGAAGTGTACTACTGTATTCGCAGGAAGTGTACTACTGTGTACTGACCGAGCTAGTTTTGGGACCTGTGGCTCCGACACTGTCTCTGGCCAGCGCCACGATGACATTGCTCTTCTCCCCGGCCCAGTGCACCACCATCTGGTTGTGGGAATCGTTCAGGTTGGCCTGCAAAGAAAAGAACAGTCACTCAACTGACCGGATGTATTTTTGTTCTGCTTCATCAAAATGCAGCTCAACACAAGGCCAATGAATTAGGCAACTATCTGATCGATTACAGTCACTTTTATCTCCGATAAACGTCCTTGGACCATAATAGCATTTCATAACAAATTTGATATCAGCTAGACATTGTAATGATTTTGCTGGGTTTCCGGCATCTTCTTAGCTGGTAGAAATCCCTCCGTGAAAGGTTGCGGTACCTTGCCTGGCTGTGTCTGGTGTATTTAACAGAGCTGTCGTGCTTTTCTTTATTCATGATTTTATCTGGGTAAGCTTATTGATGCACGTTACTATGGCAACGCACTTCGTGGTGTTATTGTTATGACCTTGCGAGGAGCACCTTGCTAAAGGCTCCTCTCCCTCTCTTTGTGTGGGTGTGTGTGAGAGAGACAGTGAAAAAAAAGCAGTGACCAGCTTTACATCACATTGCCCAACGTCAGAGGCCTTCACTGTGTCCATTGAAACAACACAATGCTGCTATACTAAGTGCTTGTGATAGATGTAGTAGTGTAAAAGCAGAAGGCACAGGTCAATTAAACGCCAACGTTGGTGCAGCTCTGAAAATAAGCCTGTGAAGTGTGAATCCCCAAAAAGTATGTCATTTTAAATCCCACTGCCTTTACCTCTCATCCGAGTGCTCCCCTCTCTCATACTTAATTTATCATTCTGCAGGGGGCTGTGAGTCTTTAAAAAGCTCAGTTTCTCCCTATACTACAGTATTTCTTCAGACTTGGACAACACAAAGACTGTCATTTCTGTATAAATGATAAACAAACGTTCCTCTTCTTTCAGTGGTAACTTTACGCCAACTATTGGTACTATGGCTTATAGACTTAGTAATGGAATGTGATTTCTGCTGCAAATTGCTACAAAATAGCCTACAAGAATGTGTTGTGTGTATAAGCATGATTTCAGCATGAACATTGTAATAAGGTAACTCATTCCATGTCATTTAACATTCTCATTGCCTGAGAAACAGAGTCGAACACTTCTACTAACTGGACTTGTCTAATACGAAACGCTCATTCAGAAGTTTTTAAAACATTTCGCTATGGTGGGCCCCACTGAACACGTCCCAGGAGGTCAGCTGAGTCAAAGGCAAGGCCGTCTTCGAGGCTGAGATGACTCTGCGGTAAATCTCAGGGCCGTTTAAGCCTCGTTGCCCGCGGACCATGTAAAAGGGTGCCGGTGTGGTCCTCCTGACACAGCTGAATCAGGAGAGTGATGGCACTGGTAAACTGCTGCAAATGGCAGCGTGAGACACAATCTATTCCTCTGGCCGAGCTCGACAACAAAAGCATCGGCCATTAGCATCAGGTGATGACATGAGCCTCACTCCAACTAGCCCCAGTTACGTGAAGCATTGTACTATGCTTGGGGTTAGGGCCTCACAATAGCTAAAAGGTCCGTTGGGTCCCAAAAGGTCTGGCTACCTTTAGCTATATCTCATAATACAGCTTTTAGAGTAGATGGGACTGACTAACTGCATTCTATTTGGACTTGTGATCAAAGGAATAATAGGTCTAATCATTGTGTGGAGACATTTTGAGCTTTGAGCACAATGACATCTCCTATTGCTTGTGGTCTTGCAAGTGATTGACGATACTACCAAAAAAGAGTACAGCATGAAGATGGGCTAAAACAGCTTCTCCAATAGAAATCCCTGATCACACTTGTAGGTGATGTCATGGCGAAGTTGGCAAGCTAAGCTCATGCGTAGAAACACGTCGTAGGGTCTAACGGTCGTCTCGCGCCGAACTGCGCATGTGCAGGCCGTCAAATCAAAGGCCCTCCTTCGACATAAAGTTATTTTCGTTCCCAGAAGTCTTGCGACGTTGCACCTCTAGGTTAAGAAACTCTGTGATAGAACTGCTCCAATTGAGGCCTTGAAAATGTAAATGCTGGGCCTGAAAATGTGCCTAACGTTGTAATAGCGATAAAGAGTCCAGTTTAGCTCTGCCAAACGGTTTTTAGCATAGATAGTCAAGATTCCAGATGTTGAGTCTGCTAGTGTGATAGTTAAAAGTGGCAAAGAAAGAAGTGACTCAGTACATCGGTTTCTTAGGCAGCATGTTGGTCACTGGGGCATTAGGACAGGTGGTCATACAAAAGCTACAATCAGTCTTTACCAAACAAGTGCCAGGGATTCTAACACTACTCATTCCTTTGCACTAGTGCATTGACATAAGCTCTGGAAGCCTCTAACAAGCCCCAAATTATTCAACATTATTATCTCTGCCAAACCTTGAAACTCACTAGAGAGGAACAGTAAATTAATCTGTCCATAGCTCACGGCTCATGATCCTTTTGCACGATCTGGACGAAGCTAGATTGATGTCCGTTGAAAAACCCCATCTGAATAGAAAAGGAAGTACACAAACCATGCCTTACAAAAAAGCCATTGCCGAGTGTCTGAAGGAGACTGGTCAATGCCGATTCCATCAGTCCAAACTGAAAAGCACAATATCAACTGGGCATATCAGTCACATCAATCTGGACTCTCCTCAAAATTGTTTTCATTGGTAATCCAGGAGACGCTTTTGTGGTGCCCCAAAAATATTTTTCTCTCTTTTTCTCCCCTCGTGTACCCTCCCTTCTTTGAGAAGCATGGGTGTGTTCAGTAGAAGAAATTGTTTTGAAACGAGTGAAACAGGGAGGTAGGCTAATACCTGAACTTGTCCAAGAAACACTCATTTTCGTTTCCAGTGGCAAAATGGTTTTGTGAACAACTAAACACAACCTTGGTGCTTCTACGTCAATCTGTTTCCTCAACAACAACAACAAGCAAAGAAAAACTCCAGTGAAATAGGGAGAGGATTTACATCTCCCCACCATGTTCTCCTTCATTATTCAAGAGAGCAGAATGAACCACTGCTGAAAGAGTGTCACCGTTGGAGCGGAGCTGAACCCACGATGACATCATCCGCCTGCTGCAGAACTGGCATTCATTACATTTGCATTTTCAATCTACCAGTGTGTATTTTTGGTTGGATGCAGCCCAATTGCACCACTGTCTGTGACAGTCATGCCGCACAATAGTTATTTTTTTCTCTTATATACACTGAATGATGACCAACTAGCTGCGACAGGCCCTGATATCAATGTGTTATAGGCTAGTTTCTCCCCATGGTGAAGTCTGGGCTCGGCTATGTTATGTAAAGGTCTGCTCTGCGGAATCTCTGAAGTAGCCTCCTTGACAGAGACTAGAGTCCTTCTTCACAAGGCTGAATGATAAGTGGGTTAACATGGCAGATCATGCTGAATGTCTCGATGCTGTTGCCAGCTGAAGAGTAGCTAGACAGCAAAACATTAGTGAGTGCCTGGCACATTCTTTTGGGGTCAAATGTTAGAAACAAGCTTGAAGAGAGACTTCAGGTGAGCTTTGTGTGTGTGTGTGTGTGTGTGTGTGTATACACATTTTACTATACTTGTGAGTACCAGAAGTCCTCACGAGAATAGCAAACCAACAAAAATTCAGAGAAGTGAGGACATTTTGCCAGTCCACAATTTTAGGCTTAGGGGTTAGGTTTAAGGTTAGAATAGGGTTAAGGTCAGGGAATATACGATTTTGAAAGCAAATCAATTGTTGGTCCCCAAAAAGGCCTAACAAGCATAGTTAGACATACCTCTGTGTGTGTGTGTGTGTGTTTGTGTTCTTCGGAGATTAAGTTGGTGCTGCACAAACACATTCATTCATTCAGGTGATTTAGTACGTCTATCATCTGGCCTTGAGAGACGAGTCAGCTGAAATGCAACTCACAAACACACGCACACACACGCACACACACAGCAGTGAAAATACCCGTTTGGACATACCTTTTCCATATCTGCATTGTTCACCTTCGTTACTGCAACTTGCAGTAAATTCAATCCGAAATAGTAAATTATATACAAACACAAAATAAACCAATTAAATGTTTGAAGGGGACCAAGCTGGTATAACTTGCCAATGCTTGTTCTATCGCTCGCCAGCTCACTCACACACACACACACACACACACACACACACACACACACACACACACATGCCGAAATAAAGATAATCAGGATTCTCATTGATTACCATAGCACCTATTTTTACCCAGCACTCGCTTTGCTGCAGTTAGCAAACAGTATCAGTTGTCCTACTACATTAGGCCTAATCTATCGAAACTCAACACAAAACTGTAAACATGTGTATCCTTCTTGCTCACACAGGCTCATAGAATTAGGCATCAGAACAAGTCCAGGCACCATAGTAGTATAGTCAAATATATTCATCAAGGCTCCTTACATGTGACATAATGACAACTATTAACACGAATGAGGAAAATGAGTACAGCCAAGAATTCCCCAAGCCAAACATCACCATGGCACATGACACTTGTATTGTGGTCTTATGCACAAACCCTGTTGGATCTGTTTACATTGGGTCATGTGGCAGGGAACCAGATCCTGCTTGCTACACACCTTTAGAGTGTGCTATGTTATTTCCCTGGATATGTTTGTGAACTGTGGGAAACGGTTGACGGGATAGATTGAGCGACTTCAGGGGTGTTTTGAGTAGGGCACGCACTAGCAAAACAATTTGCAAAGCAACACAAAACCACCATTGGACAAGTTCAGGTATGACCTCTGCGTTTCAAGATGTTCTGTCTCTGCTGAACAGGACCGAGGCCTGGCTCTCTTGTTTGTTTTGAGTGAGAATCTCAACTGGCAGATGCTCAAGGCAGGTTTCAGTCACACTCCCTGCTTGAATTTCACAATACAGCCCCCCCTCCGTGACTGCCTCCACCGAATGACTCAGGGGTTTTACTGGAAGCCATGTTTCAGAGTTTGTTTTTTCTACTTATCAGGAATGATGGCTATATATTTAGTCAATTAGCTGGAACTCTAAAGCCACATTCCTAGTTCTTAAACTAAGAAATTGATTAACTGTAATCCACATTTCACACACACTGACAACATCCGATACAGGTTTGTACAACAATTTAATTTAATAGGGAGAAATATATATCTGGATCTATATAGCTCAGTATGGTTAGGGACGGGGGACTGGAAGCTTACTTGAACTTAAATGCCAAAATAACAGCCCTACAGTTGCTACAAAAAGCCTACCTTATTTATAAACAAAGTATGTACCTTTCTGTGAACTTTCGCTGGAGCACCTTTAGAAACTTCTAGGCTAAATCCCATGGGTGCCCTATCTAATGAAAAAAAGCTATTTAATCCCTGAAGAAATTGGCTTTCATAGTTAGGGGAATGGGTGTGTGAGGAGACACTGTCAGTGTTTATTTTCTGTTCTGTGCAAAAAATTGCGTGCTATTTGGGGATATTTCTGAAAGGGGGGGGGCTAAACAACAGTTTACTCTCATTCCAAGAAGACATAACCTTGCCTACAGTTAACCTAAATACACATCCCATTCAATGAACACCCTCCAGAACAAAACATGACACCTGACCAGCAGAGGAATTCCAAACTTGATCACATAAGCAACCATTTCTGTTCCAATTTGAGGACGTGTAAAATGCAGTGAATACTGAAGAGCAGACTACCGTGATAAATAAGAAATCACATTATAGAGAAACTCAGCAAAGAGCCTTCAACGTCTTACAAAAATCAACCATGTCACAAATCAAATATGCAAAGACTGCCACTATTGGCTCTTCACAACATTTGCAGCCTTCACTAACGCATGCATCTCCACATTGGGAAGACTCTATTGTGTCAGTCTTGGCTAATTAGAATGATATTGTTGTTGATGTCTGTCACCCAGCTATGATGGTGTGTGTTACTGCTAAGTTTATGTATACTGTCATTTGGATTTTCCAGACAAAACTGTGTGATTGTGGTGACATGCTATGATCACCAGGTTTCAGGAAAAACTGGTCAGATAAAATAAAATACTGTATTGGGTTGGTCAAGAAGATAATTCAAAGACTTCGTGCAATACATGTGTGTCGGTCTGTAGGTAGACTTTAAAACGGAGGGTTTGTTTACTAGATAGAGTAACGTAATTGAATAGGTTATGCCATTGAATAGGTTACATTGGGAAGAAAGAGCTCGCCATGGCATCGTATGCTGAAAGGGACAGTCTGTTCTAAAAAAGTCGAGTAGTTACCTAGCTACAGTGGTACTGATAATCACACACTTGGCAAGAAGCTAGACTGACTTCGACAGCTTGGCTTTGGTTATTTGCGCTTCACCTCTCCTCGTCAAGGGTCGCATGAAATGAGAAAGCCATATAGGCTGCTGAGGTCCGTTACTAAACTAGCTAGCTGCTAAACCGAACTAGCTACTGTAGCTAACTTAGGATAGCCTTCCGATCGTGACGTGAGACGTGCTTTCAGTAGAAGTGTAGTTACTACTGGAGAAGTAATGCATTACCTGTCCATACACCTTTGGCACGGGTGGTTGGACTGCACTCCGCCGATTGCGATGCTGATACATGCCCGAAGCTATGTCTTCCCTTGCACTACGTGCCGCTCGTCGCTTCGCATCCGCGCCTATTCCATGGATAAATTCTTCCTTTGCGTTAACCGTAGAAAAACCCCTGTCCTGCGGTAGCAAGAAACGCTGGTCTCGATGCAGACGAAGGGTGGAAGAAAATGTCCCGGGAGAAAATAAAAATAACAAATATATTGTAAACCTAAGAGGAGACAGCATCTTGAGTGTCTGTCTTGTCGCCATGTTTGTGTATGTTTCGTTTAGGTAACGAGAAGAGCTTATTCGAGTGGCGATTGGAGTAAGCGTAGGAGGCACGTCCCCCATCACCCACCTCCCTAAGCAAATTCTGCTAGTGGCATTGGTCGAGTTCGTTTTGCATGGCCCAGAGCCTCGGGTTGGTGGAGATTTTGGTTAAGGACCAATGGAATGTATAAATAACATTTAACTCCGCTCACACCGGGCACCAGGCAATGGAAAATGAATTCGCCAATTGTTAGCGACTTCTTTGTATCTTGAATGAGCGGATGTACTTGAAAAATATCCAACATGATATACAACCAATGCTGTTTATCTAAATTATGAAAAAGAAGTGGGATGCATGCCAGCAAAGCCACTACACAACCCAACACTAAACAATACATTCATTGCACAATACCACTGCTACACCTGGCTATCAGCGGAGCCTTGTCTGGCAGCGAAACAGTTCATTCAGCCTCATTTACTGCCTTTAAAAAACATAGCTTATATGGCTGACTTGCTTTAACAAAAGTGGTTTCTACTGACAATTGAGATGTACAAACTATGGCATAAGGGGACGACGAGCAGATAAAAGGCAATTTCGATTAAGACATTAATGAGCGAGCTAGGATGGACGTAGACAATATAACTATTTGTTGAGCACTTTTGAAATGTACAGCGACAGAATTCAGAACGTGCCGTTCTTAGAATTATTTTATAAAGGCACACATAGCTTACATGTCAATGCTTACACAGAAACTATCTAGGTCAAATAGGGGAGAGGCGTTGTGCCGCGAGGTGTTGCTTTATCTGTTATTTGATACCAGATTTGCTGTTTATTTGAGCAATATGAGATAGAAAGAAGTTCCATGCAATAAGGGCTCTATATAATACTGTACGCTTTCTTGAATTTGTTCTGGATTTGAGGACTGTGAAAAGACCCCTGGTGGCATGTCTGGTAGGATAAGTGTGTGTGTGTCAGAGCTGTGTGTAAGTTGACTATGCAAACAATTAATTTTCATGTTTCTTATAAAAAGTAGTGATGCAGTCAGTCTCTCCTCAACTCTTAGCCAAGAGAGACTGGCATGCATAGTATTTATATCAGCCCTCTGATTACAATTAAGAGCAAAACGTTCAGCTCTGTTTTAGGCCAGCTGCAGCTTAACTAGGTCTTTCCTTGCAGCACTGGACAACACGACCGGACAATAATCAAGATTAGTCAAAACTAGAGCCTGCAGAATTTGCTTTTTGAGTATGGTGTCAAAAAAGCAGAGCCTCTCTTTATTACGGCTAGACCTCTCCCCATCTTTACAACCATTGAATCTATATGTTTTGACCAAGACAGTTTACAATCTAAGGTAACTCCAAGTAATTTAGTCTCCTCAACTTGTTCAACAGCCACACCATTCATTACCAGATTCAGCTAAGGTCTAGCACTCAAGGAATGATTTGAACCAAATACAAAGCTCTTAGTTTTAGAGATGTTCAGGACCAGTTTATTACTGGTCTTTGTTATTACTGGCCCTTAACTCTTTGTTAAGGGTTTCAGAGACTTCCTTAGCTGTGGTTGCTGATGCGTATATGGTTGAATCATCAGCATACATATACACACATGCTTTGTTGAATGCCAGTTGCAGGTCATTGGTAATAATAGAAAAGAGTGGAGGGCCTAGAGAGTTGCCCTGCGGTACACCACACTTTACATGTTTGACATTAGAGAAGCACCCATTAAAGAAAACCCTTTGAGTTCTATTAGATAGATAGCTCTGAATCCACATTATGGCAGAGGTTGAAAAGGCATAGCACATAAGTTGTTTCTATAACAGGTTATGGTCAATAATATCAAAGGCTGCACTAAAATCTAAAAGTACAACTCCCACAATCTTCTTATTAACGATTTCTTTCAACCAATCATCAGTCATTTGTGTCAGTGCAGTACATGTTGAGTGCCCTTCTCTATAAGCATGCTGAAAGTCTATTGTTAATTTGTTTACAGAAAATAGCATTGTATTTGGTCAAACACAATGTTTTCCAACAGTTTGCTAAGAGCTGGCAGCAAACTTATCGGTCTGCTGTTAGAACCAGTAAAGGTTGCTTTACCACTCTTGGGTGGCGGAATTACTTTGGCTTCCCTCCAGGCCTGGGGACAAAGACTTTCCTCTAGGCTCAGATTAAACATATGACAGATATGAGTGGCTATAGAGTCAGCTACCATCCTCAGTAGCTTTCCATCTAAATAGTCAACGGCAGGAGGTTTGTCATTAGTGATCGATAACAATGATTTTTCCACCTCTCCCACACTGACTTTACAAAATTTAAACTTGCAATGCTTTTCTTTCATTATTTGTTTTTTTATGCATGAATACAATTGCTCACTGTTCATTGTTGGCATTTCCTGCCTAAGTTTGCCCATTTTGCCAATGAAATAATCATTAAAATAATTGGCAACATCAAATGGTTTTGTGATGAATAAGCCATCTTGATTTGATGAAAGATGGAGTTGAATTTGTCTTTATGCCCATGATATAATTTAAAGTGCTCCAACGTTTTTTTCCATCATTCTTTATATCATTGATTTTGGCTTCATGATAAAGTTTCTTCTTTTTGTTGAGTTTAGTCACATAATTTCTCAATTTGCAGTAAGTCAGCCAGTCAGATGTGCAGCCAGACTTATTAGCCACTCCTTTTGCCCCATCTCTTTCAACCATACAGTTTTACAATTCCTCATCAATCCATGGAGCCTTAACAGTTCTAACAGTCAGTTTCTTAACAGTTGCATTAACAGTTGCATAAATTCATCAAGTGCAGCGTCTGGATGCTCCTCATTAATCACATCCGACCAACAAATATTTTTAACATCATCCACATAAGAGTCACAGCAAAATCTTTTGTATGATCTCTTATACATTATTTTAAGCCCAGCTGTTGGAACTTTGGCTTTCCTGGATCTAGCCACTATATTGTGATCACTGCATCCAATGTGTACAGATACAGCTTTAGAACAAAGTTCTACAGTATTAGTACAAATGGGATCGATACATGTGGATGATCTTGTTCCTGTCGTGTTTGTAAACACCCTGGTAGGTTAATAACCTGAACCAGATTACAGGCACTGGTTAGAGTAAGAAGCTTCCTCTTGAGCGGACAGCTTGAAGAAAACCAGTCAATATTCAGGTCGCCAAGAAAGTAGATCTCTCTGTTTATATCACATACACTATCAAGCATTTCACATATATTATTTAGATATTGACTGTTAGCACCTGGTGGCCTATAGCTACGCCCCAAAAGAAAATGCTTTAGATGTGCCAAGTGAACCTGCAACCACAACACTTCAATAACACTTGACATAAGATCTTCTCTAAGCATTACATGGATTTGGCTCTGAATATATACAGCAACACCTCCCCCATAAGCATGTATGTATCGTCTATAATGTTATATACTTGTATTGCTACTGATGTATCATCAAATTAATTATCTGAGTCTCAGAAATGTCTAATATCTGAATTTTATCTTATGTTAGAGCAAGTTATTGATTTCATGAACATTATTTCTCAGGCTATATATATTAATATGGGCTACTTTCAGCCCTTTCCTGGGTAGCTTATCAGAGACAGACATAATACTGAAAAGAGCAAACAAAGCAAGATAAAAAAAAAATATACATTCAGCAGTCCATTAATCAATTGGTGTGTGTGTGTGTGTGTGTGTGTGCTGCGGGGTTAAAGCCTTGATTGTCCCTCTAGATAGTCTGATTTATCTGTCATTGTTATCATAGATTCACACACAGAACTGATGTCCTCTCTTAAAGAAAGTATAATTGTTTCAACTAACGTTACTTGGTCATCTATTTTATTCCTTATACGGTTTCCTCCCTATTGATGAGATGTATTTGAGATTAATTTTGTTTTCATGTTATAATCTTGTGTATATTTTGTTTTTATGTATTTTCAAGACAACCAGAATGGAAATACGTTTGACACGTTTTTGTGTTATCCTCTATGCTTTTAATGGCATTGTACTGTATCCACATATGTGGTGTTTTGTGTTATCCTCTATGCTTTTAATGGCATTGTACTGTATCCACATGTGTGGTGTTTTGTGTTATCCTCTATGCTTTTAATGGCATTGTACTGTATCCACATATGTGGTGTTTTGTGTTATCCTCTATGCTTTTAATGGCATTGTACTGTATCCACATATGTGGTGTTTTGTGTTATCCTCTATGCTTTTAATGGCATTGTACTGTATCCACATATGTGGTGTTTTGTGTTATCCTCTATGCTTTTAATGGCATTGTACTGTATCCACATATGTGGTGTTTTGTGTTATCCTCTATGCTTTTAATGGCATTGTACTGTATCCACATATGTGGTGTTTTGTGTTATCCTCTATGCTTTTAATGGCATTGTACTGTATCCACATATGTGGTGTTTTGTGTTATCCTCTATGCTTTTAATGGCATTGTACTGTATCCACATGTGTGGTGTTTTGTGTTATCCTCTATGCTTTTAATGGCATTGTACTGTATCCACATGTGTGGTGTTTTGTGTTATCCTCTATGCTTTTAATGGCATTGTACTGTATCCACATGTGTGGTGTTTTGTGTTTAAAGTTGTCAACAAATATAAGCTAAGCAAAGAACATGGGAAATAGCATTCGATTCTGTCTTATTTATTTAGTTTATGGGCAAAATGCTTAAAAACTACATAGGCTTAAAATAGTGGCTTAGATTATCATGTCCCCAGAAAGCAAAGCTTTTCCTTGTATATGATTCACCATTATCATCATTATCTACAAGGGGAATAGAATAGATCAGAATGGAATAAAGCAGCTATGTTCACACAAACAAGTATCTTAGGTCTCACTCCTACCACTGGACAATAGGCAGACATGACAAATCACACAACATAACCTACTGTACTGATAATGCACAAAAACACAACCTGCGCTTATATCACATGCAGAGTTAACATGACAGTTGTCTCCAACCCAGTATATTAACAACACGATTTGCTTACTGTTTTTTAGGTATTTTCTTAAAACTGCATTGTTGGCTAAGGGCTTGTAAGTAAGCATTTCACTGTAGTGTACACCTGTAGTATTCGGCGCATGCGACAAATACATTTGGATTTGATTTGAGTACATTAACAACACGATTTTATATGATGTTAAGTGGATATGGGGGCTTTTTCATTGTGTTTATTCATTGATTCGGTGATACACTTTCACAACAGATTATGAAGTAAATGTGTCTTAGAGACAACAGGCTACATATGGGTTATTATTATATAAACAGGAGTGAGTTGGTTATAGGTACACCTTTGGAATAATCTGAATTGATCTTGAGGTCACCAGTAATTCCTGTGTGAGATTTTTGACTTGAAAAAAGGCTAGCCACTTGCAATAATTTACTCACAATTAGATCCTTACACTTACAGATTGTTCTACTGCACATTGCTCATTATTTCCCCACAGGCAGAGAGGTGTGGAAAGGAACATAGATGTTGCCATGAGAACTAAAAAACATTTCACCTTTATTTAACCAGGTATGCCAGTTGAGAACAAGTTCTCATTTACAACTGCGACCTGGCCAAGATAAGGTAAAGCAGTGCGACAAAAAACAACAACACAGAGTTACACATGGGATAAACAAAAGTACAGTCAATAACACAATAGAAAAATCTATATGCAGTGTGTGCAAATGGAGTAAGGAGATAAGGCAATAAATAGGCCATAGTAGCGAAGTAATTACAATTTAGCAAATTAACACTGGAGTGATAGATGTGCAGTTGATGTGCAAGTAGAGATACTGGTGTGCAAAAAGAGCAAAAAAGTAAATAATAACAATATGGGGATGACGTAGGTAGTTGGATGGGCTATTTACAGATGGGCTGTGTACAGCTGCAGCGATCGGTAAGCTGCTCAGATAGCTGATGCTTAAAGTTAGTGAGGGAGATATAAGTCTCCAACTTCAGAAATGTTTGCAAATTCGTTCCAGTCAATGGCAGCAGAGAACTGGAAGGAAAGGCGGCCAAATGAGGTGTTGGCTTTGGGGATGACCAGTGAGATATACCTGCTGGAGCGCGTGCAATGGGCGAGTGTTGTTATTGTGACCAGTAAGCTGAGATAAGGCTGAGCTTTACCTAGCAAAGACTTGATGACCTGGAGCCAGTGGGACTGGCGACGAGAGCATACAGGTCGCAGTGGTGGGTGGTATATGGGGCTTTGGATGGCACTGTGAAAGACTGCATCCAGTTTGCTGAGTAGAGTGTTGGAGGCTATTTTGTAAATGACATCGCCAAAGTCGAGGATCGGTAGGATAGTCAGTTTTACGAGGGTATGTTTGGCAACGTGAGTGAAGGAGGCTTTGTTGTGAAATAGGAAGCTGATTCTAGATTTGATTTTGGATCGGAGATGCTTAATATGAGTCTGGAAGGAGAGTTTACAGTCTAGCCAGACACCTAGGTATTTGTAGTTGTCCACATATTCAGAACCGTCCAGAGTAGTGATGCTAGTCGGGCGGGCGAGTGCGGGCAGCGATCGGTTGAAGAGCATGCACTTAGTTTTACTAGCATTTAAGAGCAGTTGGAGGCCACGGAAGGAGTGTTGTATGGCATTGAAGCTTGTTTGTAGGTTTGTTAACACAGTGTCCGAAAAAGGTCCAGATGTATACAGAATGGTGTCGTCTGCGAAGAGGTGGATCAAGGAATCACCCGCAGCAAGAGCTATATCATTGATATATACAGAGAAAAGAGTCGGCCCGAGAATTGAACCCTGTGGTACCCCCATAGAGACTTCCAGAGGTCTGGACAACAGACCCTCCGATTTGACACACTGATCTTGTCTGCGAAGTTGTTGGTGAACCAGGCCTGCACATAAACCAGGCCTGCCCCTAGATCCCTAGGGGCCTGCACATAAATCTTGCAAGGGGAGGAAATCTTCAGTAGTTATGTCAAATATTGTTATAACTAGCTCTGGCTGGGTTGGTCTTTAACAGCTCATTGTTCTATCTGTGGTTCTGTGCCATTGAGGATGAAGAGAGTTGCAGCTACCCTATACCAATTGTGCTGACCAGGCACAGATTTTTCAGAAACAGCCATATCAGGAGGGTCGTTGTGTTCATACAGCAGACACACATTTCAAAGGCAATTCATTTTCTCATATAAACACACTTATCTTCAAATACAGATGTAGTTAAATACATTAACAGGTAACATGGGGGAATTCAGACTGCCTTTATTATAGACAAGACAGCCAGGCAGCACCTGTATTGAAAACGCACAAGGATAAACATCAACCAATTCAGTACTTACTGTATATAAAGTACCAGAGGTTCATTGCATAGTAAGAGCTATCATTAAGATATTTGAATATTTGGGGTATAGGATTTAGGATTTGTCTGTAATATTCTTCACTGTCTAGACAGTAGGTTGCGGTAGATCATAATAGTCGTTTTTTGTATTTTAGTCATTAATTTTTTTATTCAACAATAATAACAATATTACACATCAATACAGGGACATTCCTGTGAATACAATGAAAACAATAAAACACCAAGCGAACCATCCCCCCCAATTAAAAAAATAATAATAATTCAGGACGTTATTTTTTCACAGACATTCAGAGACACACGACTTCTAATATGTTTTCCAGCGTTTTAAGTTTCACAAGTTTGAGGGATTTATACAATAATAAGGAACAGTAGGTTCGTAAAATGTATGAAACTTTCGGATTGGCTCGCGCAAAACAATCGGAATTCGAATTTGGCAAACCAAACGGATAGGTAAAAGTAAGTCTACTTTTCTAACGTTTTAGGTCGCTAGCTACACAATTTTACATAACGCATTTTTGTAAATGACCTTGAAATCAATTAAGGATGTGTTTAAGCAAAACATTGTAGCTAACTAACGATAAGACCCTGCCAGCTACCGTTGGCTAACCAAACGTTAGCTAGTTTAGATAGCAGGGTTTGGTAGTTGAGGGCAGCTGCGCTGATTCTGCATCTGATAGCTTGTTGTTCGCTAACTGGAATTGTTCCGTTAGACATGCGAAGAAACATTAGCTAACGTTAGTATGTTACACGGTGTTAAAATGCAGTCTCTCATCAGCCGTTATAGCTAACAGCAGATATCTCTACACGTAACTTTTTAGCAAGCAGTGAGTGTGAAAAACGTTTAAGTGACCAATGCCAGGCAGAGTGATGCCACCGTCAGGGAGGGGAATGGACAACAAAGGCCCAAAACAAAAATTGTCACAAGAGGTCAGGAAATGCTGCAGTTTTGATGCCATCTGCTGGAAAAGTACATAAACTTCTCAGGGCCATTAGAAAAACAAGTATTCCATTCACCTTTGGGATAGCCTAGCTAACTTACGTATTTACATCTATTCTCAACTCAACCATATCAATGTCCATTTCTTATTAGTTAACGTGTGTTGTAGTATTTGAGTTGTCTTTTCTCTTTCATTGCAATAGGTTGAACAAACATCTGCTTATTGTGACAATTCTCCAGCAAAAAAGAAAAAAGCACAGAGTAGTAAAACACCAGCTTCATACTCTTCAGATTTGTTTGAGGCTGAACTTGCAGGTATGCACATATTTGGTTTGGAATCATTTGTATCTCTTAGTTTTATAGATTAGAATTATAATTGTTTAGCTCAATTGATACCATTTACAAGAATTTTTTAAAATCTAACAATAGAATGTAGCTCATGTGGTAGTGCATGGAGCTTGCAACACAAGGATAGTGGGTTCAATTCCTGAGGCCCACCAGTACGTAAAAAGACTGTGCTTATGACTAAGTTGCTTTTGATAAAAGTGTCTGGTAAATGGCTGGTATTGATATATACATTACGTCTATTTTTATTTTCCTTCAAATGATAGGTGCAAATAGAGAGGTCAACATGCTATTTTCCAAATACTCTGAAGTGTTGAGGTAGGTACAACAAAGGTAATGTGTTGAGAACAGGTGTGTTGAGAACAGGTTTTCATTCCATTCTTTGTCATGTCAGAACACATTTTGGAGTTTAAATGTCAGTACTTAATCCACATCACATATTACATTAAGGACCCAGGCAAGCATACTGCATACATACGCAGTTTTTTATTATGATAAACAAGCATTAGGTGAATCTGCTTCTCTTGAAATAATCTGTACACACTGTCATGTCCATCCTACGTAGTGCCTTTGTTTCCTACAGTGAGAGGGCTGCAATAGATGCCTCACAAGTTAGGGAGTTGGAAGACATATTGATGGAGGCCAGAAACTTGGAGTCACACCTGAAAGAGAAGAAAGAACACTTGAGGCGTACCTTGGCTCTTATTTCTGACAAACTACAGGGATAGACTAGCTACACAGGCCTGCATACTACAGACATTTGTAAATATTTCCTCACAGATCTCAATCAGTAACATGTCAGTACTTTTATTTTTACCTGTATGTATGCTTTTTATGTTGACTGTCTTCACTCTTAATCCCACACTGGCAAACAAAATGTGAGTGCCATTGTGGTTAATATCTTTATATATGAGCTATTTATTTGTAGCCTACTCTAAACAATAAATAGGGTTAAAAGATTGACGTTTCAGTGTGTGCAATATCCAAAGTTAAGCACTCGTCTTTGAAAATGTATATAATCAGTTAACCTTTTTACTTGAGACAGTGAAATATAGCCTAGCCGTTACCAATCAGGAAACTAACTTTTAGGAAGTAACTGTGTTGTGTGAGTGACCACACGTGTCAATGGATTCCATTCAGACTAGGACTAATTCATCTGTGTATCACATGGAATATTGGGTGGTGTTATCATAGCCTATATTTCACTTTTTCTAATAATATTTTTGAAAGATTTATTACGACCTTTTTGGTGGTGAGTGAAAAAAATGATAAAACATTTGCCCATGACTTTTCTTAATACATATTTTTATTATAAGTTGTTTATATAGAGGATTGATATATTCACAAAACAGGAGTGGACACACATTTTCTTTGTTTGCATGGAACTAACAAGTTTTTCACAGTGCTTTAAAGTAAACTTCACAATAAGGTGCTTTGATGGCTATCTAGTCAATCATCAGAAAGGATATACTTTACAAGAAATGAAAAATGGAGAACACAGTACAATTCACACCTTTGTGTTGTTACTCTGATGGGCCTCCTAATTTTTTTCTGATAGAAGCCTTCTATGAGTCATAGTGGAGTTGAATGTCCCATGGAAACCATAGGGAATGTTCACAGGCACCTCAGCTCTGCCCAACTCTTTGAATGTCTTGGCATCCAAAACCAACAGGAACGTGCTTTTGTCCTTGAGAAGGAGAACATGTTTACATTAAGTTAAGAGGCTAACATTGGGAGTTAGGAGTGCAACAATTGTTTACCAACATTCATAGGTGTTTAAAGGGGAACTGACCTTATTTGGAGTGATGACCACAGACATAATGACACCTTCATCCTCTTCTGTAGCACCAGGCAAGGGTACAAAGACAGGCTCTGAAGGGTACAGTCCAGGATGCTCCCACACCTTAAAGCGCAGTAGTGTGAAGGTCAGCATTGAACGTCCTAACATCAAACTGCCAAATATTACCTCGGCCTACATCACTCATCGCAATAGAGTACTGTTACTGATGCAGATATTCTACAGTGTGTTTAAAAGGGAAGGAAGAATCAATATAACTGAACCAACCTTCATTCTTTTGCCTTGGAGGTCCATCTTGATGAGAGTGTCTCCTACTAGATGTCTGAAACCACAACCGTAGAAGTAGCGATATCGTTTGGTGTTGTACTTGGCATAGTTGATTTGTGGGAACTCGAGACCTCCGTACTTATGGAGTTCCTCATCGTGCAGATCCTCATGTGTACAAAACACCTGCAGAGAGAGTGTTTAGTGAGGCTCTGATGCTGAATATTCACATAATGTGGAGGCTAATCACATAACCTTTTGTTTAATGAACTTGATTGGAAAATGAGTGTTGTATTTCAGCAGTGCTGTATAACAGAAGACTTGTGCATGATTATTGTACACACACCTTGTCCTTAGCAGTCTTGGTGGCAGTGGCGGCACTGTCGGGGCGTGTGTTCAGATTTTGCCCACAGGGTGTCTCCATGTCGACGTTGAGAGGCAAGACAAATCGCCGGGGGAACACTCTGCACATAGTGTTGTACACCTAATTTAAACACAAAAAAATCAACCTCAACCAGTTCACACGTCGGATAACTGATCCTAGTGACTTCAGCTGGTTGCACTTACAGTTGAAGTTGGAAGTTTACATACACCTTAGCCAAAATACATTTAAACTCAGTTTTTCACAATTCCTGACATTTAATCCTAGTAAAAATTCCCTGTCTTAGGTCAGTTAGGATCACCACTTTATTTTAAGAATGTGAAATGTCAGAATAATAGTAGAGAGAATTATTTATTTCAGCTTTATTTTTTTCATAACAGTCCAAGTGGGTAAGAAGTTTACAGACACTCAATTAGTATTTGGTAGCATTGCCTTAAACAATTTAAACTTGGGTCAAATGTTTCGGGTAGCCTTCCACAATAAGTTGGGTGAATTTTGGCCCATTCCTCCTGACAGAGCTGGTGTGAATGAGTCAGGTTTCGAGGCCTCCTTGCTCGCACATGCTTTTTCAGTTGTGCCCACAAATCTTCTATACGATTGAGGTCAGGGCTTTGTGATGGCCACTCCAATACCTTGACTTTGTTGTCCTTAAGCCATTTTGCCACAACTAACTTTGGAAGTATGCTTGGGGTTATTGTCCATTTGGAAGACCCATTTGCGACCAAGCTTTACCTTCCTGACTGATGTCTTGAGATAATAATCTGTAAGTAATTGTTGGAAAAATGACTTGTGTCATGCACAAAGTAGATGTCCCAACTGACTTGCCAAAACTATAGTATACTGTATAGCTTTAATGAATCAGCCATTATAAATGCTTTATAAATTATTATTATTTTAAAGATAAATGTTTACAAATAATGAAATACGTATTTGTAGTTAGGAATAGTCTTTTTTTTAGTGCTTATTCATTAAAGTTATGAAGTGTTATACTCTTCAGTTTAGACCGATACTAACCTCGTCGAGAGCCTCTCCTGACTTGCGCATGTTCTGAACCATGTAGTTGTTGATGGCTTTGCCATCGTCTGCGGCACAGAGGTCCATAACCAGGAAGCCATCCTCCTCCCAGGCATTGATCTGGTGGAACGTGGACAGGGCTTTGGCGTGATACTTGACTGAGTAGAGCTGGAAGAGAATAAAGGAAGTCAGTCATCAGAAATGAAGCGTGTAACTTACAAGTAATTACTGTTGGCTTAGTATCCTCTGTTGTCTCGTTCCTGGCTTGTCTCTTACCAAAACTTTCTAAACCAATTGAGAGACTCCAAGAGTTCCAGGGATTTCTATACCAAGGTCTTACCTTGCCTGTTTGCTTGTTAATCAAATGAAAGATGGTCTCAAGTTTAGGGTCCCAGTAGACCCCATCGCTGATACCCTTTCCTCTCAGCTTGCCTGTCACAATCTTCAAGAGGTCCATTTTTATAGGCTGCTCAATAAACACCACGTAATTCTCCGACATTGCTGAAATCGAATGAGCAGTATATCAATTGCCACTCTTTTGGAGTTGAGTCAGATCATATCAGTATTGATAGATCATTGCTGTGCATTCTGATTAACAAAAGGATGAAACATGACCATTTTGGTTTGAACATGGTTGTGTGAGTGAGCCAACTACTGGTGAGAGGGTTTACATGAGAGGCTGTTTACATTTAAATGTGTCATTAGCTCCACATTAGCCTGTGGAGGCTTTGTGTGGTCTGCTCACCAAAGCTGTGGTAGTATGAAGGTCTTGCCTTGTCCACTGAGGGAATAGAACAGACCACAGTAGCTCCCTCCAGGGTTTCCTCTGGGTTTTCTGGCGTTGTCTTTGTCGGAGGCACGCGGATTATATTGTAAATTGCACCTGATAAAAATACAGGTTTTATTTGGAATGTGGAAAACTAACCTTTGGCCATTTTTTTGCAGGCAGATTTCAGGTTTGTGGTTTGTGTTTTGTCATTCTTAATGAAGGTGGTTAGTGAATGGGCAGGGGCTTGTTCCTTACTTACCTTTAGCAGAGTAAGAATTCCCCATGTTGTATGTTGTACCATCAGGGTCTGTGTGGGGGTGGGCAGTGGCTCCATTGACAGCGATGAATTTGCTCCAGTCCACCTGTTGAGAGCAGCAACAACAATGAAATGTCTTAATAGCCCTTCAGTCATGCTGTCCTATAATGCAATAGGTATCTTTTAAAATATTTCAACCAAAACATTTGGCTATTTGTTTAGACTGAATGAAACCCTTTGTGTATAAAGGCTACTGTTGGTAGTGTGTGTAGGCCTTTAAAAAGAAAAGAAAAAGCTGCCTACCTTTTCCTTTGTTTCAAGTGTCTCAGGGTCCACCTTGTGCATGAAGTTTGTCTCCGTGCTCACGTAGTAATCACCTTTGTACGTCACAAAGCTCACATTGTCATTATCTGATGCTTCTGTGGACCAAAGACAGTTTTCATTTGATTAGTACAATGCAAATCAATTCTCTGTCATATATTTAACACTCTTTTACCTCAAGCTCTTGAACTGCAGACTTGAACTGTAAACTCACTTGGCAGTTCGAACCGGGACAGAAAGCGCTGGAAGAAGTTCTTGCAGGGGTCTGGCATGGCCACAGTCCCGAATTCAGACACAACGATACGGCTGTTCTCACTGTTAGCCATGTAGCAGTCACTGCCCAGGAAGCGGCTCTTGTAGGTCACATGACCCCCTGCGATTTTGAACTGATGCAGGAGGGCCATTCCGTCAAACCAGTGGTTGAATCTGAGAAGCAGAAGAAATAGTTAATGTAGTACTTTGACTTGGTGAGACTTACAGTAAATAATTCCTTATAGGCAGAAATAGTCATTTACACCTCATCTGATTCTGGTCAAACATATATAGCTTGTTAAAATATACTCACTTATTATTACCAATCTCAAACTTTCCTGGTCCGTTTCTGAGGAAATTGCCACTAATCCACTCTGGGATAGTTCCACTGATCTTAGTGCTGATGGCCTCTGGGGTCTCATCCACAGAGGCCACGATCTTCTCAATGCATGGCAGGCCGTGCACGTCTGTGTAATGATGATCCTTATTCTTCTTTTTCAGGTCTGCAAGGACAAAGTCCAGACAATATTATTACCCCAAAACATCTGAAGACCTACAAAGCAAAAACAGCAGGTAGATATTAAAGCAGAACTAGAAATTGTATTAAAGGAGCTTGTGAGGATTAATAAACCTAAAATAAATGACTCTTTTAGATTTTTTTCTTTTACAAAGTGAATAGTCATATGTTTTAAAGGTGAGATGAAAATAAATTAGGCAATATACAGTCTGGCTACAAAACGTTTTAACCCTCATTGGAGAGCATCAACTTACCTCTATTGCTTGGAGGTGACATGGTTGTCAGGATTGAGAATGTCTGTGGCGGTCTTGCTTGATGGGAGGGCAAGTGATAGGACTCTTCTCATGTGAAGCTCCTGTGTGCTGCTTAGTGTAACAGGCTGAGCTTTTATACTGTCACTGGAGCGCAACCCTTTAGACCACGTGGTGGTTCTTACATAAGTCTCTGCAGAACAGGTCTGTAAGCATAGGCGTGAGAAGTAGGGGTGCTGCCGCACGCCCTGAAAAGTCTAAACAAAAAAATATTTAGGAATAAGAAATGTAATAAAAAAAATCTCACAAAGTGGTGCACTGGGCGTTTACTAGTCCTATATTTCCCTGTCAGTGAAAAAACTGCAGCACTCCCAACTCCAAAAATCTTCGGCTACGGTCAAAAAATGACTCTGATAACCCAATCAGGGGGATAGATGATCTCTGGATCGGCTCCAGAAGTTGTAAACTAACACAGCAGGAGCTACACTGTATAAAACATGATATTTTGGAGTGTGTTCATTAGCTGTGTGTATATTTAAGAGATCTGTGTACATTATTTGTTATTTTAACCTTTTACTGCAGTGGGCTAAATCAAGGTCACACAGTGTTTCTTGGTAGTCTTAAACAAATCTACTTTGAAACAAAAGTATACACCTCACACACATGGTTATGGGCTTAAAAATAAAATACACCTGTACCATGTCAGATATAGAGTTGAATGTATTTTGAGTTTGCATCCCAATATTAAACTTTATATACACACAGAAGACTGAAATATTACAAAACCATTTGAGCTATACCCCTTTCAGACATGGAATGTGGCTCCTTGAAAGCGCCTCGGCTATGGTATGTTTGTTTTGTCTGAAAGGGTACATACACTACAGCTTTTTAAATGCCGACACACAACTTTCTCGGGAGATAGCCAATCAAATGATCTCGAGCTGCCTGCCTGCTTGCAGACCACTCTCTCCTAAGCAAAGTACTTTGAAGTTTGTAAATACAATGACGTACCAATGCATTTAGTAGAAAGAAAACACATCAATCTACCTTACCATAAAAAAACAGCAGAAAAACATCACCGCACATCAATCACCACTGTTTACTGAACATTCTGTACAGGAGCAGAGTTCTACTGTCTGAAAAGGTACAGATGCTTCTGATGTGGCACTTTGTTAACTGTCTGAAAGGTTATCAATTGTCGCTATTGACCTTAGCGGCTGCCTATGTATGAAAAAGGTCAAAGAAACACTGGATTTCGACAGGTTTTTGAAACAACAGGTTTATTAATTATGAAATTGTGAAAACTCTTAACCTTCCACCATGAGGCCACTAGGCCATTTGACTGCAGGAAAGGGCTACGATAAAGCAGCAGACCTCATTATCACAGTTTTGTTTCTAGACCAGGAAAGTCCAACAGAACAAACCGTCCAGTCATAATATTTGACACGCTCCAGCTCTGTATCCTTAGGCTGTTTTATTAATAAAACAACAACAGCTATTTGTGTCAGGGGATTTTCAGAGGCATTGCTTATAATTTCCAGACAATGAACATGGAGCTTTTTTAAAATGTATTATTATGCATGCTTTTATGTGAACTGAAATCCATCTTGGAGATCATGAGATCACCTTCTTTTTAAAAGTTTCATCCAATTTTCTAAGATGCCTCAGGGACATTAAAGTTGATCCTATCCTTATTCTATTAAATAATTTGCATCTTTATTACAATACACTTTTATAATATTTTTCAGTATAGTGTTATTAAATATTGTAGTGGCCATATTTGGCAGAACAATTGCTGTATGTAACCCTTTATAACATTGCCACGGCAAGAGTAATACCAAAGAGATGGTGTAATGCGTGCCTGGGTGTTTTAAGAGTTGACCTCAATTGCACAGTGCTGAAGTTTGAGATGAGGGTACGTTTAAGGTCACGAACCGTAAATGTTAACTTACAAAAACAAGACCTACGATTATATGATAACCGACCCCTGAACATGTCCCTCCGTTAACCCCATGAAGCATGTCGCACAGCTGCTGTTAAACTCGCATTGTTATTACATGTCATGCTACAGCTCAAACACATCCTCACTGGACAGATGTATGAAAAGATGGAGATTAACAAAAGACCTGTAATTCAGTCAATCAGTCATTTAAAAAAAAATCACATTATGGGATGCCTGGAACCTTATCAGACTCCAACCGGCAAAAGTCATCAACATAAAGGAATTTAGTGAATTTCTGTATTTCCCCCACCCCCCCCCCTTTTTTTTACTGATCTTTTAACGTAAATCCATTGACATGGTAAAAATGTTTGATTATTTCACTTTGAATTCACCTTAGTTGACAAAAATTGATGTTGAACTGACGTCTGTTCCCATTGAGTGGCTTCTCTGGCATTATCACTTAAATGTGGGTTTAGTGTTATTTTCCCTGCAGTACGCTGAACTGTGAATTTACTGTGTTATATTACCCCCAACTTGAATGTTATTACAATCTGGAAGTTGTTAGCCAACCAGTCAATAAAGCATGTGTTTTTAGAGTGGGTTTATGATTTTTTTTGATTCTCTAGCTGTCCCTACATTTGAAAGTAAGTAATTGGTTAAATTAGCTAATTTCAGTACAGGACATTCCCATGACAAAACAAATCTTCCATGCACTCATAATATTGAACATGCCCTCCAGCTCTAAACACTGAAATTGTGGAATGAGGCTGTTTAAAAGGGGAACTGCAGCAGTTTTTGACAGTATTATAGGGAATTTCCTGAGATATTTGTTTGTATTTCTCAGTGTATCCATAATTATGTGTGTTTGTGATGTTTTATCTTGAGAGATCATGGTCTTCATCTTCCCTTTTGTGCCAGGTCAGTGGTGGTCACCTTCTACGACCCTATCAGTTTGGAATGTTTAGTCTAACTCTCGAGAATTTCCTCATTTTGCCAATAAAACTATTATTTCGGTCTTCCAAGATTGGATGGTCGCTGAACAAGCTCCTCCCTGTTAATCCTTGTTAATTGTATCATCCTTGATACATGTCATTTATTGCAGTGTAGAGAAGTAAAATGTCTGGAGATAACACACCACAGATTTCTAATGACCTGTTCATGACGGATAAGCCTAAACCAACGGGACGATAGCACCTATCATATCTCTTGTTATATGCGGGTGAAACTGTCTGAATTGAAACAGTCCCTCTGAAGTACAGTGGCAAGAAAAAGTATGTGAACCCTTTGGAATTACCTGGATTTCTGCATAAATTGGTCATTCAATTGGATCTGAATCTAAGTCACAACAATAGACAAACATAGTGTGCTTAAACTGATAACACACAAGTTATTGTATTTTTCTTGTCTATATTGAATACATAATTTAAACATTCACAGTATAGGTTGGAAAAAGTATGTGAACCCCTAGGCTAATGACTTCTTCAAAAGCTAATTGGACTCCGGAGTCAGCTAACCTGGAGTCCTATCAATGAGACGAGATTGGAGATGTTGGTTAGAGCTGCCTTGCCCTATAAAAAACACTCACAAAATTTAAGTTTGCTATTCACAAGAAGCATTGCCTGATGTGAACCATTCCTTGAACAAAAGAGATTTCAGAATACCAAAGATTAAGAATTGTTGACTTGCATAAAGCTGGAAAGGGTTACAAAAGTATCTCTAAAAGCCTTTATGTTCATCAGTCCACAAAAAGACAAATTGTCTATAAATGGAGAAAATTCAGCACTGTTGCTACTCTCCCTAGGAGTGGCCGTCCTGCATAGATGACTGCAAGAGCACAGCGCAGAATGCTCAATGAGGTTAAGAAGAATCCTAGAGTGTCAGCTAAAGATTTACAGAAATCTATCTATGGAACGTGCTAACATCTCTGAGTCTACGATACGTGAAACACTAAACAAGAATGGTGTTCATGGGAGGACACCACAGAAAGAAGCCACTGCTGTCCAAAAAAAACATTGCTGCACGTCTGAAGTTCACAAATGAGCATCTGGATGTTCCACAGCGCTACTGGAAAAATATTCTGTGGACAGATGAAACTACAGTTGAGTTGTTTGGAAGGAACACAAAACACCTTGTGAAGAAAAAAAGCCACAGCACACCAACATCCAAACCTCATCCCAACTGTAAAGTATGATGGAGGGAGCATCATGGTTTGGGGCTGCTTTGCTGCCTCAGGGCCTGGACAGCTTGCTATCTTTGACAGAAAAATGAATTCCCAAGTTTATCAAGACATTTTTCAGGAGAATGTTAGGCTATCTGTCCTCCAATTGAAGCTCAACAGAAGTTGGGTGATGCAACAGGACAACGACCCAAAACACAGAAGTAAATAAACAGAATGGCTTCAACAGAAGAAAATACGCCTTCTGGAGTGGCCCGGTCGGAGTCCTGACCTTCTGGAGTGGCCCAGTCAGAGTCCTGGCCTCAACCCGATTTGAAATGCTGTGGCATGACCTCAAGAGATCAGACAAAGAATATTGCTGAACTGAAACAGTTTGTAAAGAGGAATGGTCCAAAATTCCTCCTGACCGGTGTGTATGTCTTGTCTGATCAGCAACTACAGAAAATGTTTGGTTGAGGTTATTGCTGCCAAAGGAGGGTCAACCAGTTATTAAATCCAAGGGTTCACATACTTTTCCCACCCTGCACAGTGAATGTTTACATGGGGTGTTCAATAAAGACACGAAACCATATAATTGTTTGTGTTTTATTCGTTTAAGCAGACTGTTTGTGTATTGTTGTGACCAAGATGAAGATCAGATCAAATTTTATGACCAATTTATGCAGAAATCCAGGTATTTCCAAAGGGTTCACATAACTTTTTTAGCCAGTAGCCCATAGCTGGAATGATAAACCGAACATTACAATCACTTATCACAGGCATTTTGCTGTTATCATTCATTATGATAATTTGCCTATACTTGAGAAATGTGAAATTAAAAAGTTAGCTGATATGGGTGGTTGTTAATGGGACATTTGATGACTACAACCATCAAATTAGTAGTATTTGTTTAAATTATAATTTTAAACTGTGGTCATATTATTTATAAACTTATTGTTCTAGTTATCATTATCGCATGATATGGATGGGTCACCAATTACATTCAGCCGTGGGCCGATGGAGCGGAACATAGTTATAAATCATTTGTACACTGCAAATTGACTGCAAGAATCCCAAACAGATATATTTGACAAAAACAGAACACTTCAAACCTTGATTACATTGTGGGAATACTTGAGTACAGATTTCCTAAAGTAAAATCATTTTGAGCTGATTTCCTGGTGATATTAGTTAAGAGAGATTTTTTTCTTAATTTGGCATATTGGGGAACCCTGACCTACAGTATTCCAAATACTTTCAGATACTTGAGCTGTGCTTGATTAATTTTAGCCAGTACAATGGAACCAATAGTATAGTCCCCAAAGTGCAAACGGTTAAATCAAGCACACATTTGACATGTGTATTTGACCCAGGTCTGAATTTAAATGCTCTCTGCATTTCCGATCATCTAACATACAAAATTGTTATTTTTGTACAATAAGTACAGTGTCCTTTCAGCAATGTGTGGTCTAAAGCTGAGAGCTATTTCCTAATCCTTTCAGTTACTGTACATTTTCTTATGTCCATTGGCGTCACTCTTGTCCCCATGGACATTCATCAAAAACACTAAATATGCAATGCTGTAGATGCAGAGCTCAGTCATTTCAGCATGTTTTCTTTCTGACCCTACTCACATCCTCTCACAGTGAGGCCAAACTATACCATTGCCTGCCTGTGTCATCAGTTACTGTGATGTCCCACTTAAATTGAACCAAACTGTCTGTTTGACAAAACGAGTGCTTTGACAAACTTGACAGGGAAATAATTAGTAGGCGAGCATGTTAAAGTGGTTAATGCAATAACTGGTGTAGGTAGATAAACCATTTCCCCTCGTGTCAACCCATCTGAATTTATGAGCGCTGATTTATACAGTGTAGGCACAGATGAAAAGGGAAACCATATATGGGACATGAATGTGAAACCGCTCAATGTTATATCATCATCATAAATGCAAAGATAAACCAGGGGTTTTTGACAAACTTGAAGTGATGTTGAATTCCTGACCATAGGTTGAATGCAAGTTATTGGAATATTGCAATGTGAGTTAACCCTCTTTTCCCTGGATTTAGGATAAGCTGTGCTATTTCAATCAACTAACTATCATGGTTTCCTACTGTTATAATGACTTTTTATGAAGTATTAGTTGTCAAACAAACATCTTTTCATACCTTCTCAATCTCACCTTGAAGTCGGTACACATGTTTGATGATAAATCATATGATGAGTGTACTGTGCAGTGAGTTTTGATAATACATGTTCACAAGACAGCAAACCTTCTAACTGGCATTTTGGTCAATACCACAGACATGTCTGTTAGAGATCAATTATGTAAATGTAATAGTATGGTGTTTATGCCATACTAAATTGACAGCCTTGGGACTACAGATTTGAGTTGATCAGTTATGCTAATTATGTTCCTCACTAAAAAACTAAACATAGAATAAAGTTTCCTTTTGTATCCATGGCCATTATCCTAACAGGAAACCACTTGATCATAACCTCAATCTGTTTCATTTCAAATTGGGTACAAATTACACCATGCTTTCAAAACAAATGTGCCTTATTTAGAAAACATATTTTATTTTATATACAGTACCAGTCAAAAGTTTGGACACACCTAATCATTCAAGGGTTTTTCTTTATTTTCAACTATTTTCTACATTGTAGGTTAATAATGAAGACCGCAAAACTATGAAATAACACACATGGAATCACAAAAAGTGTGAAACAAACAACAAACAACTTTTTAACAAAACGTGTTAAACAAATCAAAATATATTTGAGATTCTGTGTGCAAAGCTGTCATCAAGACGAAGGGTGGCTACTTTGAAGAATCTCAAATGTAAAATATTTGATTTTACACTTTTTTTGGGTTATTACATGATTCCATATGTGTTATCTCATAGTAGTTTTGATGTCTTCACTAGTACAAATAATGAAAAACCTTTGGATGAATAGGTGTCTTCAGACTTTTGACTGGTACTGTATATACATCCATTGATTCTTGAAGAATATAACTTTTATAAATGCCTCATGAGTTTAGTTCAATTGTCACACTCCATGAGAACCAAAAATATAAGCTTGTTTTCCCCCAATGTTTGTAAACATATCATGGATAATCAGTCCTTGCATTCATAGCTATGTCTATTGTCTTAAAACAGAGGCGGGGTGACTGTTTACTTATTATTTCATCTGATGATTTGCCCTTCAAACAGTTACATATTATCAAGATATCAAAGTGTCACCAACAAAAAGGTAAACAATGAGACCTATAGCAAATGCAGCATATGGCATTCATTTCTCACATGTAAATATCACTTTTCAGTAGTGTTCAAAGCATGCCATTCCATGAGCGCAGCATCGAATCAATGAGCCCAATCAGTCCTCCATGACAACAAAATCATAAACCACAGAATAGGGCTGGCTAATAAATCCTTAGATTTGGGCTCATGCTCAGGTAAAACAATTTGGCTAATCTATACTTGCATATTTCCAAGTCCTATTCTTGAAGATCAAGGGGTATAACATTTATTGGAATGACTGGAATTCTGATAGACTTTGGTTTTTAATGTAAAGATATAATTTAATAATATTATTATTATATGTAGTAGAAAGCGATGGGTTAGAAGAAGCCTACATAACCAACTCTTAAAGTAAAATTTAACATCCATATATGGACAGCTATATAAACTTGAACATTGATTTATCCGGGAATATGTTGTTAAATTGGTAACGTACATTTCTAAAAGTTACTGAATGTAATCAGACGTTACTGAGTTTGGGTCATCCAAAAGTCCCGTTACTGATTAGTTACTAGTTACTTGTCCAAAATGGTAAAGGATTACATTTATAAAGTGACGTACCCAACCCTGCGGATTGACCGTGCAATTTGATATGTGCACTAATTTAGCAATGTCATCATATTCCCCAAAGTTTATAGTTTAAGGTAGACAAACAGTCATTAGCACCCTTTCTACTTTTTGCGTTACAAAATTTGGGAGGCGCATGGCGTTGTGGTGCTCGATTTGGCCTCTGCAAGCCTCCGGATGCGTCACGATTACATCACACCCTCCATTTGCAGCCTCCGGATCTTTATTGTTTAAAGCATAAATTGGGTTAGCAGCAATGCGACCGAGTGTCGGAGGTGCCCCTCATGAATAGGCTACATCTGTCGGTACAAAGTATCTATTCTAAGTTCAAGTCATGACTGAATAGCCTACAGAAGGTGACATTTCAGAGGTAAGATATAGCCACACTTCGTCTTTAAGAATACTGTCGAGTTGACAGATTAAATCTAAATGGTTTATGATTGAAACCACTTCCTGGTTGTGCCCTAAACTGACGGGCATTTATGCCGCATTCAAAGAACTGAGAAAACAACTGAGAACTGAGAAAATACGAAGTCAAATAATGACTTTAGTGAGCCTCAGGTCTGAGTTCCCGAGTAGGAATTTCGAGTTGGATGACTGTTTCAAATCGATTTCAGAGTTTTGAGCTCCCAGTTGTTCTGAACACGGCATTAAACACGTGTGGAACAAAACACACATGTAGCCTGAGAGTAGGCCAATTGGGTCGTTTTATTAAGACAATGTACATTGATTCAATGATAATGACAATAATATGAGTGTATGATAAACATGTTAGGTTCTGTTTACTGAGTTGGCAGCGTTTCCTATCACTAAAAGTAGGGCTATGTGTATGATCGGATCTGCCAATGGATCTTAATGATGGATAAAAGATGATAGCTCTAGGGTCCTTGCAATATAGGATCATTCAAACTTCAAATGTGGTAAGGTAAATGTAGGGGTAAGGTAATTGCGCAAACTGTAGTCCTGGAATGGCGATTACAGTGCACAAAACATTAGGAACACCTTCCTGATATTGAGTTGCACCCCTCACCCGGTCAGTCTATGTCAAGAAAAGGGAAGGTATTCCTCAGTGCAGCTCGATTCATGGCATAATCAAGTGAAATGTCTCCCTCTGGTGTTTGAAAGAAAATCCCACATCTGCATCGGTATGAGTAGAGGCTATTCTAATTAGTAGTGTTTTATTGAATGTAAATTATATAAGCTATATTATAGTATTTTAAAGGCTACTTGAGTGGGCTTTTTAACTAGCCTACTTATAGATCTATATATATATGAAGGGCACATGGCCAGTGAGTGAAAAAATTAATGTATGACAATATTTGTCATAAATTTAGGCCTCATAACATATTTTTGCCTCTAGTGACGTTCAAGCTTGATCCGGAGAAGATGGCAAGCAGCTCCGAATGTAAGTGTGTTGAGTTTGCGGTAGTAGACAAGGAGGACATCTTTTTTCAAGGTAAAGTGGTGCTTTAAAAGGTTGACTGAACTTTGTTTTTTATGTCCACACGTGTAAACTACCAATTTAAATTATTATTATTTTTAAATGTGAATAATGTTCAAAGCTTTGTCAGAGATGTCACCCTCTGCTCCTTGTGTCTTTGTGTTTTCTTCATGTTATCTGTGTGGACTGATTCCCTGTAAAGTTGAACACGACGGTAATATACATTTCTAACAATTACTATTACAAGTTACGTAGATGTGGCTCGTCTTACCTAGACCATGTGCTATTTAGTTCCAGCTGAAAACATAGAATGTTAAAGTAACTGTCCAGTGAAAATCTCACATTCTGTTGGCTCATACCCAAATAATGTTGTTGACTCATGCTATACTCATGTTTGTGGCCAAAGCATACATTGGAGAAAAAACACTTCAAAAACCACACCTCAAACTTGTATCTCAAACAGAACATTTAAAAAATGCCTTCTATTTCCTCATAGAGGATGATGCCATCAGAGATGCTGTATATAATGACGAGATGGTATTGTCTCCACCCTAACAATGGGAATCATTGTCCTAAAGGTGGGAAGGCAGGCGGTCTGCTTATCGCTGCATTCCCACGTGGACAGATTTTGACGGGAGTGACTCTCTTCGCTTAGCCTCTTCCTCTCTGATGTCATCCTACTGAGGACCGGTATATGCCCATACCATTCTGTTGTTGGTGTACGCCCACACCATTCCAACACAGATGCGTTGCTTTTTAATATACTTTAAATCGTTTTTCTTTCAAATAATATGAATGAACTCGTATTGAAAACACTGGACAATTACTTTAAAACATGTACACCGAACACCTTAATATTGAGTTGCACCCCCATTTTGCCCTCAGAACAGCCTCAATTTGTCGGGTCATGGACTCTACAAGGTGTCGAAAGCGTTCCACAGGGATGCTGACTCCAATGCTTCCCACAGTTGTCGAGTCGGCTGGATGTCTTTTGCAGTTCTTGACACAAACCGGTGCGCCTGGCACCTACTACCATACCCCGTTCAAAGCCACTTAAATCGTTTGTATTGCCCATTCACCCACTGAATGGCACACATACACAATCCATGTCTCAATTGTCTCAAGGCTTAAAAATCCTTCTTTAACCTGTCTCCTCCCCTTCATCTACACTGATTTTGAAGTTGATTTAACAAGTGACATCAATGAGGGGGTCATAGCTTTCACCTGGATTCACCTGGATAGTATGTTTTGTATACTCTGTGTATATCACACTGTCAAATGTTTTTTGTTGGGTTCACACATTCCCTCCTCGTCTGCAGATTTAGAGTCGGATGATTTTCAAAAGGAGACTAGAAAATGCTTCCAAAAAATGATCCAAATCAAGAACAACCGATTCCTGGTTGTAGATGAAGAGGTTCTCAAGTTTAAAGAGCGGAATAAGGAGCAATGCAAAGCAGGTAAATGTACCTAGTGAACCCAATTTGCCTGGGTTAAAGTTATCCATCACTGTGAAGGATTTCTGTCATATGGAATTGGCCACTCACGGTTTAATACATGTACAAAATGATTAGAGTGAAGTCTTGAATTCCGCTCATTTCAAATCTGCGGTGTTGCTCGTGGCAACTTCCTTTCGCTGAGTCTACCTCTAAGTTTAAGTCAATGGGATTTTGGGGGGGGCTTTAACCCCTGAATCTGTGTCCAGTAAACTGGCCCTCAAAGTATAATACAGAGATTAGGCTACTGATGCGCTTGCTGCATATCACAACCCCGTGCATCAGGGAAGATCAGGTGACATCCATATGACTAAAATGTGCAAAGGTACTTTACGCATATTTGCTGCAAGACATATTTCCCTCTGTTGGATGCACATTTTTTTCTTATCTGGTTTCTAGATGATTGCCGGTTCAATATCCAACAATATAAAAACAATGACATTTCCAAGGCCAATGGAA
The DNA here is from genome assembly GCF_018296145.1 of Oncorhynchus tshawytscha. Taxonomy (NCBI): domain Eukaryota; kingdom Metazoa; phylum Chordata; class Actinopteri; order Salmoniformes; family Salmonidae; genus Oncorhynchus; species Oncorhynchus tshawytscha. Next base: position 59,388,991 of record NC_056441.1, read on the forward strand.
TTGCTGTTATTCTCTCTGTGACATCACCTTGTAAGCAAACTTACATGGTGTGCTGCAAGAATGGGGACCAAGGAGTTTCTGCTAAACCACTGGTAAGCTTACATCTACGTTACATTTAACGTATGGCTTAATTTCACATTTTACAGCTGAACTTTCCACAAAGCAATAGACACCCTCTGTAGTCTCTTTAGCCTTAGTTTGGGGTTGGATTCAGCAGTCGTTCAAGAAAAACAAAAATCGTTGTTCTCCTTATGAGATAAGATCAGGAAGTACATTCCCACTTAATAGTTTCTCCCTGCTGAATACAACCCAGGTGTGATTATTACTGTACCTTCATATCAGCTGTTCGCACAAACAAACTTCACACTGACAAGACAAAGGTAACCCCCTCCCTCTTATTTCCCCCCAGGAGCAACCTTTGCCTGACCAAATTCGCTGCTCAAAACATGAGGCTGTGTTCTTCATGGAAGTAATTCCTGGTACATCTCAGTACAGATTTAAGTCATCGCTGCGGACTAGTTCATACTTGAGCTTTGAGGCTGGACCAGATGCAGAGCTCATAAAGTTAGTTCTGAGGGAGGTGCCTCAGGATGTTGTGGATGAGAACACTATTATGCGCTTACAGGCATGTTGAGTTTATGGTTCTTTTGTTAAGCCACTGTAAATACTCAGTGTTTATAGAACAGAAGTTATTGGTCCAGTTTATAAGATTGTTTAAAAAAAAATGCTTATATCCATTATAGAGTAGTAGTATACACTTAAGTTCGATTGCTTAGTCATTCTGAACAGTTACCAGACGCTGTTTCTACCTGTGCGTAGTCTACCGTCCTCCGTATACGCTCTGTATTAAACTGATTTAATACATAATCAAATCCGTATCCACATTAATTCTGAAGAGGCTTAAGGTGCATTTTTCTTCCCAAAGCGAATGTGATTAACAATCTGAACGGATTGGTGATGTATAAATCGACGACAACTAATAAACAGACGACACAGCTGGATTTCCAAAGCCATTTCAGCTTTTAGACATTTGAGTAATATGAGAACAAAGACATACCTTCATCTTTCTTAGATATTTAACAAGGACAACACTCCCAACAGAACAAAAAAAAGCTCTGCCATTTTGACCAAGTGCATGCGCCCGCTGTTGACTTCACTTAATATTTGATGCTAGCTGTACTCAACTTGACGCTTAGCAGCTGTTCATACATAAACACACTTGATCAGATAAATGGAAAGTGAAATTCCTGCCAACAAGATTGCTAAATACTCAGGCAAGAGTATGATGCCAGGCACAGCTGAGAAAGTAAATTATGCACATTATTACAAAACCAGGATATTGTCATAGGATAAGTATTGACTGACTAATTTAAAACACGGCCTGGTACAGGAGGAAGTGCAATGGTGTACAGATCAGTATGGCTACTCTTCTACATGCTCCTGGGATGTGATCAGTGAGGTGAAACGTTCAGAACATTGCAGTTAGACATTTAATGAATAGAACTGTGGTGATGCCCAATTCCACATGACAAATCATATCAATTACACAAAATGCATCTCTCAATGTTCTATAACGTTGCACCCTTTCTGAACAGACCCCTGAAGTCCAGAACAGTATGGCTATGGGGTTTAAATACTGCCAGTGGTCACATCCATTTGCTCATGTCAATCAAACCAGACCAGCAAGGTCGAACAGACTAAATGTGTGGCACTAAGCTGACTGCAATGGTCTTGAAGGGCACTAGCTGGTATTTACAGACTGGTGACAGACACAAAACATACCACAAATAAGAATGCAACGTCTACATAATAAATTAAGTTAGTACAGAAGAGATGAGAAGTCATTTCCCATACTGGAGCTTAAATTCAGGTCAAATATGTAAATCACTGTGGCTACTTCCCCAGATAATAAGCAACACACAAGTGTTTGGAATATTAGCAGTTAATAACAGGTGTGCACTCAGTGAGAGGAAGCTAGAAATGCATTGAATAAACCTGACAATTCCCTATTCTATCTACATAAGATCATCACATCTGTTCTACAAAATGCATTTCTATCTAAGTGTTCTGTAAAATTGCACCCTCCATAACAGGCACCAGGTAAAAGTTAACCGTATAACATTTAACCAACTGCAGCATGTGTTTGGTAGGGGTCAGGGGGACTACTTATTTAGTTTAGTCCACATAAATCAATAGGAGCAGATTATTAACATGCCAAAAACAGATCTGTTGATGCCCAACACAAAACCTCCAGAACTTACAGAACCCCCCAAAAAAAAAAAAAAAAAAAAACAATCCTGACTCAACATGATTTACAACACATGTGAATCACTGGTAATATTGTGAAATTATATATTTATAGAAATGTACATATAATCCCTTGAATGTTCACAATCATACCAGAACAAGACGGCTGATATCCCAGTGCCCACGCCACCCATCCCAAACCTCCAAGCCTCAATCCATTCATTTGCTCCATAAGAGGGCCACCGCTTTGCAAATGCCTACATCGTTATAGTTGAAGTAGCAGAGACCGGCAAAGGTGACAGTCGACAACAGGAAGAGGCCTGCGTTGACCATCTTGATCTTCGGTTCTCCGTGAACGTAGTCCGTTAAGACTTGTCCAATCCCCCTGGAGAGAGAAGACAATACAAGAAATGGATGAAACTGCTTAAAACCACAATATTACGTAATAGCCAGTGATGTATGGCCAAAATAAAAAGGAATAATAGGTGGGTAAACTATAATCGTGGTGAGCAAAGTAACGCTCCATATACCTTCAATGTATTTTTGCGCAAAAGGTGGGTAAACTCTAGGGCAAAATAGAAGTGGCTAAACAGCGTTAACCAATGTTCCCTCTAATTTTTTGGGGCACTGAGCAAATTTCAGGTCTGTTGATTGCAAACTTGAACGTGTTTACTGTGAACACAGAGGCTGTTGTAGCTGCTTTAATTTACATTTAGCGGTGGCCAAGTAGGCTACTGTGACTATTTGATCATAATGTAGGCCTACCATCAAAAACAATGGATGAAACAACATTTTAACATTGAAATAGAACCGCTATCACTCAGCCTACAGTAGCAGACAATGTGTGATGTTCAATGTAGACCTACATTCCACGAGACCGTTGAAAAAAAAACATGCAGGGCTTGACATGAACCTTTTATCCACTTGTCCGTCAGACAAGGAAGTGACTGAATGTTGTTTGATGCAAGAAACCACTAAAAAGATAAAAAGCATTATTATTCCTATACCATTATTTTAGAGAAGAATAAGACAAATTAAGCTATCCTCTGCCTACTTAGCTTATTCAAGCCGGTTTTCAAATACAACACTGCCCCTTTAAGACAAAGCTCCTTATGACTCGTTTTTCAAATATGTCTAGAAATGTACAAGTTTGGTGCTCTTGTAGAAAGCAATCAATCCCCTATTGCTGACTACAAATTATCTATAACTGGGATAACTCACTAACTAGCAAAGGATATGAACAAAATGTGCATATGTGGCTACATGCAGCTCTCGCTCTGATCTCAAAACAAGCATATCTACTCACGACCGCTCATGCTATAAACAAAGTCCAGTTCAAAGTAAATGGCACAGATCCATATATGGCAATGGGCTACTTGCATATAGGCCTACTGCAGCTCCAATTGTTTATGCCGCACAGGTCTGTGTAGAGTACGGGCTGAGTAGTGCATGTCAATGCAATAGAATCTTAATCCGATATGTTATGTATACAACAATCTCTTGCATAGTTGATTTTGTTTTGGTATGTTGCATTGAAAGTGGCTAATATTGCATTGATTCTATCACAGTTGCCACAGTAAAAGGAAACATTGATAGTGTTAACAGGGAAAACTCTAGAACAGTGGTCACCAACCTTTTCTGAGTCAAGATCACTGAGTCAAACTGCAAGACGAGATCTACCGCAGAGATTTAAAAAAAAAAGCTGACTTAAACTTAAGCCTATGCAACATTAACCAATTAAAAACAGTACTGTGGCAATGAGGTTTGTGCAGTAAGCCATCACCACATATGGGCTTTTCTTGAATTGCTCTGCCAATGCATTGTTCTTTGGTCATTTAATGTATTTTATATACAAACATTTGAGGTAGGCAATATGATCACACATGTAATTGATCAATTGTTGTATTACTTGAGGCACAGCTGAGTGAGAATACATTTGAAATGTTTTGCTTATTTTTATTTTCCTGGGCTGATGGTACCTGCATCTGATGGTCAGTCTCAGTGGAGGAAAAGAGCAGCAGACTAAAGGTCCGCTTCAACATCCCTTCGCTCTCCCTTTCCTCTACTGACCAAAGGTATGTCTTCCAGCTGAGTTGAGTGAAGTTTAATCTCGTGCTTCTCTCTGTAGGCTGATATTTCTTCTGCATGCACTCTCAGGGCTACTGAGCGTAGCTTAGAGGGAACATTGGCGTTAACCCTCCACTACACCACTGGTTATAGCCATCCTAACTTCATAGTCATGATGGGACATAGTCCTGACTTCATAATCATTGGCTTCCCCAGGGTAATGTTTTGCAGAGGGAAGTGGACAAATGCATAATCTGAATGACCGAAGACCCACCAAGGAGCCACCAAGTCCTTGAGGAACACACCAATAGCTCAAGGAACCATCATGCGACCTTAGTTAGGCTATTCTTTGTTTAGACTACAGAGTGGGGTGTCTTGTTCTGTTTATGTAGCCCATGTGAAATGGCAAGCGAGTTCGCAGCGTTCAATCAATGACGCCGCTCTGAGACATAGATGTAGTTGTTTCCCCTGCTCTGTAAGGGCTGCGGCTTTTGTGGAGCGACAGGTAACGATGCTTTGTGGGTGACTGTTGTAAATGTATTCAGAGGGTCCCAGGTTTGAGCCCAGGGCGGGGCAAGGAGAGGGACAGAAGCAACACCATTACATTGAGAACAAACAGAACTGGAAGCATTAAGGGATGAGAAATGGTGAATTCCTTGAATGATGCCTAAAGAGATAAGCCAATGTACAAAGCAGTGGCCTTGGAGGACAGAGTTTCGTAGGCGTACTCATAGTGTTCCTCAGTTAACTGGACAATGGTGCCATTTGATGACTCCAGTTCAAATAGTGGCACTCAAACATTAGCAAGTAAGGCAAAGTTCAATAGTACTGAGCTCAGTTTAAAAAATGGCTTCATTATAGTCCAAGGCACTTAAAAGTAGCACAAATGGAAAAGCCACTGTGTATTACACATGACCAGCATTCTTATGTGTAATCTTGATGTTTAAAAAAAATGATCATATGAGTGTGCATTTCAACTCCTCAGCGACAAGTTGGCAACAAGTTTGACAACTGGGAATTAGCTGGTTTTCATTAGAGGGGCATGCCTTGAGGATATCCAAGTACCCAAAATGAAAAACTAAGGGGTATTAACACCACACATAACTAGGATTTGTACTTTAAACCTGCCACTTATTTAGTCAGTGGTCTAGCAATGGCATAGTGCTCCAGGGAGACATTTAGCCCACCTCTTCAAAAATCTAAAAGCTCTCGTAAATTAAATTAAAATAAATGCTAAGAACAACAGTTTTTGCATGAGCAGAAATGAAGTGGACATAGACTTGGTTGGTTATCCCAACCACTTGCCTACTCTATTCTATTCACCATTGTCCTTCATAAAAGCTTCCGATTGTAGTCACAACCCAAGTCATGTTCTCAAGCTGAAAAACTATGGTCTGAGCTCATTTGGAACACGTACAACAATTTTAGTCCGGAAAGGATAGTTTGTGGAAATATGAAAGTAAAAATGTTTAAGCAGAATAAGGAAGTGAGACCACTGGCCAGTGCTCTTTAAACCAACAAATCATTTGAGGGGAAACTCATCTTACCAGTGGCCATGCAGGGTGAGGGCGGCAGCCAGGGAGTAGTCAACAGCAGGTCCGGGGAAGTAGTAGGCAGCAGGCCCCATGGCCAGCAGCAGTACGCTCACCACACGCTCTCCTGTCCAATGCAGGGAGGCAGCTTTGGACACCGAGCCGGCTGCAAAAGGGCAAATAACAAAACATCCAATCATACATCCACATGCAGAACTAACCTCTTGTGGAGAGAGGGGGGTCATCATTTAAAGACTCATCATTGAAAACAGTGTATTTACATGTATTTTATAACCCTTTAGCCAGATAGAGATTTATAGTTGGCCTGACATGTTTTTAGCACATAGAAGCAATTACATTTGTCTATTAGCCTACGGATTGTTGTTGTTGCGTTTAACAATTATCCCAGTCAGTTTGTAACGGAGGTTTATATCTTTGAGGTTTTAATTTACAAACATGCTCCAGTGGAGGCTGCTGAGGGAAGGACGGCTCATAATAATGACCGCAACAGAGCAAATGGAATGGCATCAAACACATGGTTGTATGATGTATTTGATACCATTCCACTGATTCCGCTCCAGCCATTACCGCGAGCCTGTCCTCCCCAATTAAGATGCCACCAACCTCCTGTGGCCCGCTATCATAAGTTGTTGCTTAGGTTCTCAAGTTTCATGGTTCACTAGATATCACAGTTCAAACATCATGCCACATGTTGGCTAACCTTGTTCTGAGAAAATAATCCAAATTGATTATCCTTGATGTTTCTACAACTTCATTTGAGTTCACCTGTGGTAAATTCAATTGATTGGACATGATTTGGAAAGGCACACATCTGTCTATATAAGGTCCCACAGTTTACTGTGCATGTCAGAACAAAAACCAAGCCATGAGGTCGAAGGAATTGTCCGTAGAGCTCTGAGACAAGATTGTGTCGAGGCACAGATCTGGGGAAGGGTACCAAAACAATTCTGCTGCATTGCAGGTCTCCAAGAACAGAGGCCTCCATCATTCTTAAATGGAAGAAGTTTGGAACCACCAAGACTCTTCCTAGAGCTGGCCTTTCGGCCAAACTGAGCAATCCGGGGAGAAGAAGAACATAAGAATTTGTTCTTGACTGACTTGCCTAGTTAAATAAAAAGGGCCTTGGTCAGGGAGGTGACCAAGAACCCAATGGTCACTTTGACAGAGCTCCAGAGTTCCTCAGTCGAGATGGGAGAACCTTCCAGAAAGACACCCATCTCTGCAGAACTCCACCAATCAGGCCTTTATGGTGGAGTGGCCATGACAGCCAGCTTGGAGTTTGACAAAAGGCACTTTAAGGACTCTGACCATAAGCAACAACATTCTCTGAACGAGATTCTCTTTGGCCTGAATGCCAAGCGTCACGTCTGGAGGAAACCAGGCACCACTCATCACCTGGCCAATACCATCCCTACGGTGAAGCATGGTGGTGGCAGCATCATGCTGTGGGGATGTTTTTCAACTGCAGGGACTGGGAGACTAGTCAGGATCGAGGGAAAAATGAACAGAGAATAGTACACAGAGATCCTTGATGAAAACCTGCTCCAGAGAGCTCAGGACCTCAGACTGGGGAACTCCCCAAATAAAGGTGTGCCAAACTTTTAGTGTCATTCCCAAGAAGACTTGAAGCTGGAATCACAGTCAAAGGTGCCTCAACAAAGTGCTGAGTAAAGGGTCTGAATACTTATGGAAATGTTTTATCAATTTGCAAAAATATATTAGCCTGTTTTTGCTTTGCCGTTATGGGGAGGGGGGGAACTATTTAATACATTTTAGAATAAGGCTATAACGTAACAAAATGTGGGAAAAGGGGTCTGAATACTTAACGAATGGACTGTATGTACCAAATACACAAACAACATGTCAGTGGGGACATCCCTAACCGGCTCCCTGCCAATAAATGACTTAACCCCCTCTCTCAAATCCTTCTCGCATGAGACAGCATACAGGAGCTCAGCATACAAGAGAGAGCATAATAAATACTTGAATCGCCTTAGTTGTAGGGCTGTAGGCTCTAATACTTATAATATAGGCCTACCACTATCCCCTTCCATAACAAGTATCCTAGCCTGAACATTGATTACTTTAAGAAGTCACAAAAATCACAAACATACAATTATTATTAATCTTTGAGTGCTACAGGCAAACTTTAGGCTATCGGCAAAGCTTTTATATTGTGGAAACAAACCATAGAGAGATGAGGATCCATGAATCCTAGCAGTCAACGGGTAGGGACAGTCCTGGTCCTTTTGCTGTGCAACCAGGGTTCGAGAGAGGAGAGAGCTACGATAAAACAGAGCTGTGGGGAGAAGATGAGAAATCAGTGTCATGAACAATATTTCAACTAAATCACAATATTTACTGTTCAATTATAAGTATGGTTTTAAATTATGGCAAAGCAACATAAACCAATACAGCTTAGGCTATACTTTAATGTAGACAGTTGTTCACACGTCTCGGTTCCAAAATGTGAATATTATTACACATAGTCTTTTATAAATCAGAGGAGGCGTCTTTCTTTCCTCAAACTGTAAGGAGTATCATGAATAAACCATTCCATTATTGTGGTTGTCAGCAATTACAGGTAGCCTATCTGGTTTATACGTTTTTTTAGGGTAACTTGTTTGTGTGAATTGTGTGTCTTGGGAGTTGTTAAAAGTAGTATAAGTACAACTAGAGGTCAAATATGGTAATGTCAGATATTCGACGAACTGAAGTATAGGCAGCCAAAGACCATATACTGTAGGAGTATGGATGAATTGGATTCATGCCACAGTATGTGGGATTGATAAGGGAAGAATAGCCTAACATGTATATAGAATATTTTTAAAAGTGATAGATTATGTTGAGATGGCCTTAATTCATAACAAGCATGAGGCCTAAAACTGATACGAAGAGTTTAGAATCGAGGTTGATCATTTTAGCTGCTTCAGGCTATTTTACGGGATGCGGAAACAGATCCGATTCAATGCAGTGACGCCAATAATTGACTCCAGTGACAGGTCGCGCAGGAAGCCTAGCGGTTAAGATCGTTGGGCCAGTGACCAAAAGATCCCGGAGCCGACAAGGTGAATTTGAAAAGTCGTACCATGCTCATCCATCAGCTAAACATTACGTTAGCTGGCTAGCTACTAGCACATTACAATGTGTAACGTCACTTTTGGCAACAATCTGTAATAACAACAATCTGAAATACACACAAATGTGGAATTAACATACAGTTACACACAAAGACACTTACGTTTGACACCTCTGTGACAGACAGAACTTATCCTGACGATGGCCGCCATGACAATTAACCAACCAAGGTCACACAATTTACCCGGATGTAGTTGCTGTTTTGTCCACTGCTGATGAGGAGCATTTGAGCACAGGGTGATAGTCGACTGTGGATGCTTTTTCGTGTTATTCTCATGTGCCACATAAACTGCATTTTAATGCAAACAATGATGCAATGTTTGATTGATCTTGGTTTAATAGGCTATTTCCAATAATAAAGTATAAGAAACATACATCAATTTTGAGCAAACGTTAGGGGCAATGTTGATCTGCAAAAATAGAAGACTGCACATTGCTATATGTTACCAAATGTATTATAACAATTTCGGTAAATGGGATGGGGCTAGAGACATTTAACCACTCTCAAATTCATAGACAGAGATATGGTAGCAAGGACTGACCATCCATGATTTCAAAGGTATAGTTTAAACTATGTTTTGAGGCTATAGTGTCTGATTACATTTACTTCGTTTACAAACATTGGAGTAAAACAAGCTCATATTTTGGGTTCTGATGGGGTACAACAGTTGAACTAAGCTAATGAGGTATTTATAAATTACATTCTTAAAAAATCTATTGGTACACCGCAGTACATCATTAAATTATAAATCAAAAAATGGATATAACAACTGCAGATTACCCTTTTAATCTGAATAGATAGCAGTGATTATATTAAAGGGATAGTTCACCCAAATTAAACAATGGCATATTGGTTTCCTTACAATTTAAGCAGTTTATGGACAAGGTACGACGGCAATCAATGCTTTGGTTTTGTTTACCTGGCTACTGTTTCAATAAAAAATAAAAATAAAGCATTTGTGGCACAAATCCAAGGAAGTCAATGGTACCTATTTTTGCATTTCCATCCTTCATAAATCATCTATAAGTGACTTCATTGAGTTACACAATCCATTTTGAGATACTTTAGGTTGGTGCGTGAAAATTCAGTGGTGTAAATACTTAAGTACTTTAAAGTACTACTTAGGAAGTTTTTTTTGGTATCTGTATTTTACTTTCTTATTTATATTTTTGACTACTTTTACTTCACTACATTCATAAAGGAAATAATGTACTTTTTACACCCATACATTTTCCCTGACACCCAAAAGTATGTAGCAGGACAGGAAACTGGTCCAATTCATGCACTTATCAAGAGAACATCCCTGGTCATCCCTACCGCCTCTGATCTGGCGGACTCACTAAACACACATGCTTCGTTTGTAAAATGAGATCTGAGTGTTGTAGTGTGTCCCTGGCTTATGTAAATACATTTTAAAAAACAAGAAAATTGTGCGATTTGGTTTGCTTAACATAAGGAATTTGATACTTAAGTATATTTAGAACTAAATACTTTTAGACTTTTACTCAAGTAGTATTTTAATGGGTGACTTTCACTTTTACTTGAGTAATTTTCTATGAAGGTATCTTTACTTTTACTCAAGAATGACAATTGGGTACTTTTTTCCACCACTGTGAAAATGCTAATATATTGTAGGTTCCATTGACTTGCATTGAATTTGTGCCTCAAATGCCATATCTTGTCCAAATACTGCTTACAGTGTAAGGAAACCAATATATAATTTGGGTGAACTATCCCCTGAACAGAATCTATCCATTAGATTGCATGTGTGTATCCTATTATTAAAACGTTCACATTGTTTTATTAATGGTGCAATATGCCATTTCCTGTTTGAATAGTTCCCCTAATTTCATGTGACAAAAACAAGCAAGTATAGTGTAGAGAATCATTGTACCATCTAAACAGCTGTGAAATATATTTTCCATATCCAAAAATATTGTATTTTCAGCTGGTTGAAGCTGGTGTATAAAAGCAAACGTAAAATAGCAAAAACAAAACTTTAGAAGGGGAAGCATAGGAATATCGCACACAGAACAGATATACCGCTTCTTAGACTTGCGTTCAATGAGAATTATATATCTATAACTCACAATTCTATGTGAATTTGGTCAAGTAGCCCAAAAAGTTAGATATTGTGGCTTTAGAAAAAATGGGTTGGCCTTACATAAAATAGAGGCTGAACATTGAAAATATTGGAGAGTCATGACTCATGTGTTAGTCAATTATCTTCGTAATAGAGCAAACCCACAACAGACCACTGAGCAACAAACGCACAAGCCTACAGAGAAGGTCATTATCAGCTCTACCGGTTGAATTAACCCGACTGTAACCAATCCTAGGTACTGTAATGGACGGCTTTGATTTAAATTCGTCAGAAAAGGCTGATGCTTCAGAGCTCCAAAGGATGATCGCAATTGAACAACAGAAAGCGCAGTTTCAGGCCCAGGTAGATAGCTTCGCTCCATACATCAGAAGTTATGATGAATGATGACAACATCATTTGACATAGTTATTTTGTACAATACTGTAGGCTATTTAACAAAGTTGCCATTTTAAAACAGTACACACAAAAATAACAGGTTCGAAAGGGACAAAAGTATGAACATTGTGCCCTGAAGAGGACTTGTAAATTAGGCCAGTAAACATTTTCCGTTCTGCTGAACATTTCGTCAACACTCCTCTCATCATGTTGTGCCATTCATATTGAGTAGAGCAGAACACATGAATACTACCGAATCCATCATCAGACAGTACTAAAAATGTTTTATCAAAATAAATCGTTTTTGGTTTGGCCATTGGATTTCGTCATTTAGTTTGTCAACATTCAACCTCTCAAGCTATTCAAAATACAAATTGATGTGCCCAGGCCCCAGATGTCTATCCTTCCAGGTTACTGATGTTCCTGGCTGCCCTTAGTGCAGATTTCATGGCAGTCTCAATCCAAGCATGAGGTAGTGCCGTGTGCTCCCCAGCAAAGTGGACCCTGCTCTCATTCCTGAACAGGTCCGAGGCGTAGTCCGTCTGCTGGTAAGGTGTGTAAAGGGCAAAAGCCCCCAGGCTGAAGGGATCCAGCCCCCACTTCTTCACCAACCCTCCAGTGCAGAGAGGTCGTATAGCCTCCCCATGGATCTTAACCAGGTCATCCATCACCAAGGCCTTCAGTTCATACTCGCTGACCCCCTGGAACAGAGTGGAGTCATCAGAACAGGTGTAGGATGCAAGGAGAGCCCCCCCAGCCGTGCCTGGGAAGCTGTGGCTAGGGTAGTAGATGAAACGAGAGGGGAGATCCGTGATGCTTTTCCCCCCTTTGATACCATCCTTTTCCCAGAATCTCTCACTGAAGCTGAGGACCACCTTGGTGGAGCTGGCGTAGTGCACGGACCGCAGGGCCTCCATCTTCTGGGGTGACAGCGGGGGTTGGAAGTCCATGAAGAGGGTGGCCTTTGCTGTAGCTGTCACCAGGGCATAGTCGACTGTGAGGTTGGTCAGAGAGGATGGATCATGCCAGTCCTGGTAGGATACGGTCACATTGCTGCTGGTTTGACTGATGAGCCGGACCTTGGAGTTGAGAAGGATAGTGCAGTTGAGGGCCTGGTAAAATGCCCTCGGTAAATGGTCAAACCCATCAGTGATCTCGTAATAGCTGAAAAACAGAACATTCCACTTCTTTAATACACTACTTAACAAACACTAGATGTAGGACGGGGTGTCTAATTTGATTGTACATGCATAGTGGTGTTCTTACACAGTGTTGTCATTGATATCCGACTGAATATACAGCATCTCAGTAAGTGATGCGTAGAAGAGGCTGTTCTCATTCAGGATATCTCCAATCATGCGCAGGGCACCACGACTCAGGTTCCCCTCCTTCACTAGATACTCCTGTCAGAAAACAACACTCATTAAAATGGCTGAATAAAGATATTTAGATACATTTGTTCCCGTTTCTAGTAAGGAAAGTGGCAAAGTGCCTACCAATTTAGAGTCTGACAATAATCCTGCATCTTGTCTGATGGTTACCTATAAGCAACCAAGTGTTTTCTTACCTTGACTGAGTACGAGTCATATTTTCTCAACATGGCCTCGCAGCCAGCTGTCTTCATATCATCCCTTATCTACAACAAATAATTTGTATAAATCATTTGTTATAACTTATGTGACACATACCTGTATATAACAACCTTTAACATTACAGTGTTCCACCACAGGAGTCTAAACATGCTGACCAGACCACGTGCGTCCACGTGCGCCGTCTACTTTAAACATTGGGTTATTATTTTACCTGAAATGCACAAGGTTCCTCTACTCCCGACAATTAATCCACAGATAAAAGGGTAAACAGAGTTTGTTTCTAGTAATCTCTCCTCCTTCCAGGCTTCTTCTTTGGACTTTATATTGCGGTTGGCAACCAACTTTATATTGCATTACCACCACCGACTGGAGTGTGGACCTCAGTTCATCTTTCAATCACCCACGTGGGTATATGCTCCTAAAAACCAATGAGGAGATGGGAGAGGCGGAACTTGCAGCGCGTCAAGTGCCACAAATAGAACCAAGTTCTATTTTAGTGCCTGGCTACACAGATGTTCTTTGACGCGCACAAGCTGTGTGGGTGCAATGATTGAATAATGTGTACATTTATTTTGCAACACGAATGGTGGGAGCCCCCCCCTCTTTGCACACACCTTCCACAGGGCCAAGTCAAAGAGCTGACCAGCCGATTTTCCCCTTTCCTTGTCAGTCAAGGGATAGTTCAGCACGTCTGGGTTCTCTTTAACTCTGTATGTTTTCTGCAGCAACCCGTTCACATGGTAATATGTGTTGATGTCATCCTGGATAAATGGATTCAGTCCAAGGCCCATTTTTGATGAAAATGATAAAAGAATTCTGTTGAATTAAAAATGCCATAGTTAACATTGTATTGATGGTTAAAGTACACTTGCTATCATTCTTATGCAACTCTATAGGACATGCACCAGTATCTGATAATGATTCATTTGAGATAGGATGCTTGACCTCTTTTGAACAGTAACATATGAAGACAGGGGATAAGAGGTAGCTACTTATTTCATGTGATAGGACAACAGGCCTTACTCACTTGTGAAAGCTAGGGATCCTCATAGCACCCAGCTCTGCATACCATCCCTCTCTTCTATTTCTGTAGGTCTCCACCCGTCCTCCAATTCGATCACTTGCCTCTATTAAAGTCACCTTGTCCAAAAAAACAAACGCTATCAGTTTCCCCATTTTAATCTGTAGGTCTATTGTTAGTCATAACCAGATAATTACAACACTGACACTAAATTCCTTTCTCACTATGTCATCATAAGTAAATTAGCATATGTCAATGATATGAATTGTGTTGACATTGATACAGTAAATTACACAAAAGATACCGTACCTTGTGCCCTGCGTCCTCCAGAAACTTTGCTGCAGTCAGTCCAGCAATACCACCACCGATGATGGCAATATGATGGGGTGTCTTTGTGAAGGGAAGACCTCTGTCCACAATTTCAAGGAGTTCGGCATAGTCTGAATCTTGCAGGCACTCAAAAAGAGGATCCTCAATGTATCCATTGACACTGAAAACTATGATCACAACTATAGTGACAGGAACTGGAAAAGAGCAAAAGTAAATGTTTAATGTGCCTTTAGGCTTACAATATATTAAAAAACATGTACAAATGTATTTTTAAAAGGGCTACAGAGGGATATGTTATTAAAGTAGACATACATGAATGGCATACAATCTGCTGGGCTATTCTTATTTCCACCCAAAATCACAAAACAAGATCGAGAATGACTTTTAGAATGTTCCTGAACATCCCCTTCAATACTTTCCAATGATTTGTAGGAATTCAACAACACATTTTTACAAAAGCAGAAGCTATTGTTTTGCAATTATACATAGAGGATCACATGTTTATTTGTATTTGCATTGCCCCATAAGGTGACGCAATACTTTGATTATTTTGATTGTAGAGTCAATGTATGTCTGGACTCCCTGAAACAATGCATTTTTACAAATTCTACAAATAAACAAAAATATAGGCTATGAACTTTGAACACAAGTCAATTTGTCATTATAACTAAGCTAAAGTAAGATGTGTTTAATAAAAAGGAAAATACTTACAATATTTGCACAACGCCACATAGGGTATCATCTTGACTCCTAAGCCCGGAGTCCTTGCTTTCCCTTTTCTAGTGATGCTCACGCCCACCGGAGAAATAGAAACCTAAAGCAAAACTTGGAGGCACGTACTGTAGCCTAGATAATGTGATTGACTTTGTTTTACTAATATTATAAATGTTATATAATATTGAACCCCACCAATATTAAGTTACACATTTGTTTTCGTTGCTTATTAAATTAAGAACATTAACATTAATTTGCGAATCATGCATATCATAACGACTTACCTTAAAACACCTATATATGAATAAATCATTAGGTCTACAGACATAAACTGAGATACAGGTAGGCTACCTTCATTGAAGACCACTCACCTTCATCAATAGAAACTTATCAAAAGCGATATGCATGAATGAAACAAATATCTGTGAGCTATATAGTTTAGCTATATTACTTAGCCTAAATATTTTCTAGTATTCTTACAAGTTGGCGTCTCACCATGAAAGACTGGAAATCACACATGGTATGTGTGAAATTGCACCCAAGGTATGTTAATGAGTGACCTATGTGGGCTCCTGAGGTCGAAAATAAATATTTTCCGACACCGGCTCAGTTTCAACCACGCTGAACAAATTAGATTACTGAGGTTTACTATTCACCAGCATACCTCATTTCCCCCTTCCCACCAACATAATATATGTTTTATAGTGCATTTTTAGTGTCACCTGAAGTGCACCTTGCCTTACCTAACCTGATATAGAGAAATTGTATTTTAAGATTCGAAGATAAGATTCTACAGTGAGTTATATTTAATTGGATACATACATTGACAATTAGGTGAAATCAATCAGAACGTCTACTCACCTTAGTGTGATGTCAAATGATAAGCCTGACTTCGTTTATAGTGCAGGAGGAGTGCAATCGAAAGTAAACGTGAAGGTTTCAAAAGGGTTACATCATTGGAATTCCTTTGTTTCCGTTAATTGAGAATTGGATACATATCAAAAGCCGCTTGATAAGCCTTTTAATTCATGTGATGTAAACAGTCAGCAACACATTAACTGTGATAATGCAATGGATGTGCTCCACAATGCACCTTTCACCATACATACATAATAACCTGATTGCTATATTACTCTTTATAACAAAAATGATAAACAGAAAAAGAACAAGACGAAAGTAAATGTTTCGTTCTTCCTTGACTGCATTAATGATGCATCCCAATGGCATCCTATTCTATACATTGCGCTGTGAGTCCTGGTCAAAAGTAGTGTACTACAAAAAAAAGTCATTTGGGATGGGTAAAAGTAGTGTACTACAAAGGGAAAAGGGTGTCATTTAGAATTGAACACTAAAACTTTGACGCTCACCTGGCTTTTATTATATTGGGTGTTGTAGACAGATTGGCATCTGAGCCTTATTAAAGCTAGGATACTTAATTGAAACAATAACAAAGCGAACCCCGCATCTGTTTTAGTAAAAAGCTAAGCGACGGCGAAATATAACCACTCTCAAATGTATTAAGATCACTTTATTGGTAAATTGCACACAAGTTCCAACCGAAATTTGACTTCCGCTTTTAACCCAACCCTTCCGAAAGACACATATACAGGTTTTGGAGAGGTGCGGGGGGCTGCTACGGTGGGCAACGGGAAGCTGTTGTTGCCTTGGTCAAGGGTACAACGGCAGGCAATGGCATCTAGGATTTGATACCAGCAACCCTCCAGTTGCCAACTCACTTCCCACAATATTTTTCCCGTCGGTATGGATGCAAAGACTGACCATCCATTATATCAAAATTATAGTTTTAATATGTTTTGAGGCTATACAGGGTTTGTTTACATTTACATGGTTTATAAACATTTCAGTAAAACAAGCTTATATTTGGGGTTTTGATAGGGTACAATAATTGAACTAAGCGCATTAGGCCTTTATAAGTTATATTCTTCAAGAATCAATGCGTTTACATCCAGTGGTGTAAAGTTAAGGAAAAATACTTTAAAGTACTACTTAAGTAGTTTTTGGTGGTATCTGTACTTTACTATTTATATTTTTGACTACTTTTACTTCACTACATTCCTATAAGAAATAATACACTTTTTATTCCATACATTTTCCATGACACCCAAAAGTACTTGTTACATTTTGAAAGAATCCAAGTCCACTTCCTGCACTTATCTAGAGAAAATCCCTGGTCATCCCTACTGCCTCTGATCTGGTGGACTCACTAAACACAAATTAATGCTTAGTTTGTAAATTATATCTTAGTGTTGGAGTGTACCCCTGGATATCCACCAATATATATACACATATCTCTTTTATGTTTTATTATTGTGCCATCAGGTTTGCTTAAAATAAGGAATTTGAAATTATTTATACTTTTACTTTTGATACTTAAGTATATTTTAGCAATTGCATTAACTTTTGAGACTTAAGTATATTTAAAACCAAATACTTAGACTTTTACTCAAGTAGTATATTACTAGGTGACTTCCACTTTTGCTTTAGTCATTTTCTATTAATGTATCTTTACTTTTACTCAAGTATGACAATTGAGTACTTTTCCCACCACTGTTTATATCATTCATTTCTAAGTTCACAAATTGATGTAGCCTTTAAGGATTCTAGATTTAAGCATTTCCCACGCTACATTGTGCCACATTGACGTTAGTGGCATATTTCTTCAGGTTATCTGAGCAGCTGCTGAACACTAGAATAGATTCTTTCAACAGCCAAAGTAGAGCCACATGAGTCAAATCAAATCCAATGTATTCGTCAATACACCGTTTACAGCAGGTATAAAAGGTGCAGCGAAATGCTTATGTGCTAGCTCCCTCAACAATGCAGTACATTAATCAATAATAATGATGAAAATAGTCAAGTAAAAAATAACATGTAGTGGAAGTAATAGAAGTGGTAGTGTGCTGTATTTACACTGTATTTCTAAATAGAAATTGGAATCAATAGTATATATCAGAACAGCACTGTTGACCTACAGTTGAAGTCGGAAGTTTACATACAGTTAGGTTGGAGTCATTAAAACTTGTTTTTCAACCACTCCACATATTTCTTGTTAACAAACTATAGTTTTGACAAGTCGGTTAGGACAACTACTTTGTGCATGACACAAGTAATTTTTCCAACAATTGTTTATAGACAGATTATTTAACTTATAATTCACTGTATCACAATTCCAATGGGTCAGAAGTTTACATACACTAAGTCGACTGTGCCTTTATTAAACAGCTTGGAAAATTCCAGAAAATTATGTCATGGCTTTAGAAGCTTCCTAATTTACATAATTTGAGTCAATTGGAGGTGTACCTGTGGATGTAGTTCACGGCCTACCTTCAAAGTCAGTGCCTCTTTGCTTGACATCATGGGAAAATGAAAAGAAATCAGCCAAGACCTCAGAAAAAAAATTGTAGACCTCCACAAGTCTGGTTCATCCTTGGGAGCAATTTCCAAATGCCTGAAGGTACCACGTTCATCTGTACAAACAATAGGACGTAAGTATAAACACTGTGGGACCACGCAGCCGTCACACCGCACAGGAAGGAGGCTTGTTCTAAAAAATCCAGACTACGGTTTGCAACTGCACACGGAGACAAAGATCGTACTTTTTGGAGAAATGTCCTCTGGTCTGATGAAACAAAAATAGAACTGTTTGGCCATAATGACCATCGTTATGTTTGGTGAAAAAGGGGGAAGCTTGCAAGCCGAAGGACACCATCCCAACCGTAAAGCACGGGGGTGGCAGCATCATGTGGTGGGGGTGCTTTGCTGCAGGAGGGACTGGTGCACTTCACAAAATAGATGGCATCATGACAATGGAAAATTATGGGGATATATTGAAGCAACATCTCAAGACATCAGTCAGGAAGTTAATCTTGGTCGCAAATGGGTCTTCCAAATGGACAATGACCCCAAGCACACTTCTAAAGTTGTGGCAAAATGGCTTAAGGACAACAAAGTCAAGGTATTGGAGTGGCCATCACAAAGCCCTGACCTCAATCCTACAGAAAATATGTGGGCAGAACTGAAAAAGCATGTGCGAGCAAGGAGGCCTACAAACCTGACCCAGTTACACCAGCTCTTTATTTATTTATTCATTTCACCTTTATTTAACCAGGTAAGCTAGTTGAGAACAAGTTCTCATTTACAACTGCGACCTGGCCAAGATAAAGCAAAGCAGTGCGACATAAACAACAACACAGAGTTACACATGGAATAAACAAGCGTACAATCAATAACACAATAGAAAAAGAAAGAACGTCTAGTTACAGTGTGTGCAAATGGCGTGAGGAGGTAGGCAATAAATAGGCCATAGTAGCAAAGTAATTACAATTTTGCAGATTAACACTGGAGTGATAAATGAGCAGATGAGGAATTACAAGTAGAGATACTGGTGTGCAAATAAGCAGAAAAGTAAATAAAAACAATATGGGGATGAGGTAGGTAGATTGGGTGGGCTATTTACAGATAAACTATGTACAGCTGCAGCGATCGGTAAGCTGCTCAGATAGCTGATTTTTAAAGTTAGTGAGGGAAATATAAGTCTCCAGCTTCAGCAATTTTTGCAATTCTTTCCAGTCAATGGCAGCAGAGAACTGGAAGGAAAGGCGGCCAAGGGAGGTGTTGGCTTTGGGGATGACCAGTGAGATATACCTGCTGGAGAGCGTGCTACGGGTGGCTGTTGTTATCGTGACCAGTAAGCTGAGATAAGACGGAGCTTTACCTATCATAGACTTGTAGATGTCCTGGAGCCAGTGGGACTGGCGACGAATATGTAGTGAGGGCCAGCTGACAAGAGCATACAGGTCGCAGTGGTGTTTGGTTTAAGGGGCTTTGATAACAAAATGGATGGCACTGTGATAGACTGCATCCAGTTTGCTGAGTAGAGTGTTGGAGGCTATTTTGTAGATGACATCGCCGAAGTCGAGGATTGGTAGGATAGTCAATTTTACTAGGGTAAGTTTGGCGGAGTGAGTGAAGGAGGCTTTGTTGCGAAATAGAAAGCCAATTCTAGATTTGATTTTGGATTGGAGATGTTTAATAGTCTGGAAGGAGAGTTTACAGTCTAGCCAGACACCTAGGTATTTGTAGTTGTCCACATATTCTAGGTCAGAACCGTCCAGGGTAGTGATGCTAGTCGGGCGGGCGGGTGCGGGCAGCAAACGTTTGAAAAGCATGCATTTGGCTTTACTAGCGTTTAAGAGCAGTTGGAGGCCACGGAAGGAGTGTTGTATGGCATTGAAGCTCGTTTGGAGGTTAGTTGACACAGTGTCCAAAGAAGGACCAGATGTATACAGAATGGTGTTGTCTGCGTAGAGGTGGATCAGGGAATCACCCGTAGCAAGAGCTATATCATTGATATATACAGAGAAAATAGTCGGCCCGAGAATTGAACCCTGTGGTACCCCCACAGAGACTGCCAGAGGTCCGGACAACAGGCCATCTTCACTCTAGACCACAATATGTCACCTTTGTTTTTTTAAATCTTGAATGAAATGAGAATTTATTGGCTAACCTTGACATAAATAATTTGTTTTTATCTTTCACCTTACTCTGTAAGTATAGCAAAAACCTTGAGCAACATTTTTTTGCAGCAGTTTGCTTCTCACTCGTTTTTCGATAATGTCCGGCCCTTCTAGCTGGTCCATTTAGAAAGGTTGTGTCTACGTGGAGTACAACTACGACTGGAAGTGACTTTTCGTAGCAGGTTATGAGAGGATTTTAGCTAACTCTAACCAATGACCCTGTATCATGGGTATGACAATTACTTTATACTGTTCTAATTAAGTTGGTAACCATTTTATAATAGCAATAAGGCACTTCGGGGTTTGTGGTATATGGCCAATATACCACTGTTAAGGGCTGTGTCTTAACAGCCCTAGTCGTGGTATATTTGCCACCATGACAATTACTTTATACTGTTCTAATTAAGTTGGTAACCAGTTTATAATAGCAATAATGTCACTTCGGGGGTTTGTGGTATATGGCCAATATACCACTGCTAAGGGCTGTGTCTTAAGAACAGCCCTAGTCGTGGTATATTTGCCATAAACCACACATCATCTTGCATTTTTGCTTAATCATAGTAGTCAAATCAAGTTAAATCGACATGCATTGATGGAAAATGATCTGGCGAGTTTAGTAAAAGGAAATTATATTTTATATTTTCTTGCGATATATTCTGAAACTCTGAATAATCATTATTTTGATGGAAAACTGAATTTTGCATCTTAGTCCACGTAGTTAGAAATTACATCGATATTCCTTCTTTATTCGCTCCATAACGTTATTGAAAAAGGAGTTCATTGGATAAATTTGGCAACACCTCTCTTGCTGCGCCCCAAGAAATGTGTCAGCTTTGAAGCATCATTGTCTAGAAATATTAGCTTGGACCTGGCAACCCTGGTCAAGGGATACAGGAAGTAAACAAACTAATGCCCGAGCTGTCAAAAAAAAGACAAGACGTTGCCTGCTTCTTGCAAGTGATACAGTTGCCATGATCGCTTGTATAATTTTACTTGTCGTACTTTCAGAAACATACAGCTAGCTACATTGACTAAGGTAAATTGAGCTTGGGTAATTTAGCCTAAAGTATTGGAATGCTTGGCTAGCAGCTATTAACGTTAGTTACTGTAGCAAGCTAACGAAAGGAAAGGCAACCCGACATCCCATCATATCAATAATGTAATAGAACATATGATCAGTTCATTGTAAAGTCAATGTGTCATTACAAAATCGTTAGATGAAGCTAGATGAAACATTTTCACTTTTACATAGCAACAAGCTAGCTTAGTACAGTAGCTAGCTAACGTTAGTATAACGTTAACTAGCTAGCTAGGTCCACTCCACTGCTGCTAGCCTGAGCTACTCAGCTAACTTAGCACCGGTAGTTAGCTAGCCAGGCAATAATACAAATTCTTCCTGCAGGTTGCAGGGAAGAAATTAGTTTATCACAGAGAATAAATTAACTACTTGTCTATTCACATATGTGCTGCCAGCTAAATCATGTGAAATAAATGTAACGTTACTTCTAAAAAAAAAATTTTGACACTGAATATAAAAGTCATATGAAGAGCCATGTCTCACACTCAGTCGGAGACTGTTGGCCCAATTCAGTGGACCACGCCGGAGCCAACTGGGCTTTGGAGCTCTTCTGACATGGCTGATTCTCTTCCATTGACTGTTAAATGTATGGCTGCTGTGTGTCTTCACGAGCCTCCTGAGGGGCTGGCTGGGATCTCAGGCTGTCCTGGACTCTACTCCAACAGCGCTGTTCACCAGGAGAGGTTCATCACATTGGAAAGGATCCCTCCTTCGCCTGAGAGTGAGCGGCAGCTAGACCACTATATACAGACCACTGTGCACAAGATCATCCAAGACTTCCTCCTGGTACTGCATAGTGTCCTCAGAGTGGGACTTTCAGGTTGAGGTGCAAAGTGCCATGTACTCCATGGCAATGGCTCTGAAGTGTCGGTCAAGAAGAGTGGACCGTAAGGTCCTGGCTCAGGGGGTTTTGGACCTGTGTGGCGGCCACCTTCAGAGTTACCTGAGAGCCAAAGATGTCATGGCTTAGCTGAAGAAGCAACCGGATGGAGAGAACAGCCTCTGGAAAGCATACTCCCGGGTCTGCACACCTCACCTTGCTGTGAAGAGCTCGGCCATGGAGGTGAACTACACCAGGGCTGTTGTTGACCTGCTGCTGCATATCCTTGTCCCTCTGCCTCACCTGGAAACCCGAACAGGAAGGTTTGTGGTCGGAGAGCTCATCACGTGCAATGTCCTTCTCCCCTTTTTTACGAAACTATTGGATCCTGACTGGCTGAACCTGTTAATCTTTGCAAGCCCCCTCTGCAGACCTCCTCCCCCATGGTGACCCTGCCCTCCTTCAGCTTCAAGCCCCTCAGCAGCCGCGAAAGCCCGATCATCATCCAGAATCTCCGCATCCCCGGAACCATCATGGCCAAGGAGCACCGTCACACCGGCTCGCACACTCTACACGGTCAAGGTGAGTTATTATTGCAAGGTGACTCTGTTTGTTGTTTGATGTATGGAGAACATTACATGTTTTTGGTTTGAAAAGGCTAGGTTACATATGTATCTTCATAAATGGCTACTGAAACACAACTTGTTCTGATCATTGATGATATGTGTTGGTCTTAAGGCCAGAACACTGAGTAGAGGAAAGAAAAAGTGGAAATAGAACTTTAGAGATTATTTTAGTCTATATTAATCTAGTTTAGTTTGTGTTAATACATACGTCTTTCAGGATGAAACAGCAATGGACTCTGATAACCCAGGGTCTATCCAGCCAGTTGCCTATCACACGGTCAACCGGCGATATAGTGAGTTTCTCAACCTACAGACCCGCTTGGAGGAGAAATCAGACTTGCGAAAATTCCTCAAAAGTAAGTATTGTTATCTGAACAATGACAAGAAGTTTTAGTTCCATGTGTCATGTGGAACTAGACTGGGTGTCTTTCGTACAGCTTCTAACTGATCTTATTAACATGGTTTAGATGTGAAAGCACCAAAGAAAATATTTCCAGTCTTGTCGTTCGGAAACATGGATGGTGACAAAGTTGATAATCACAGTGGTTGTAGAGGCTGCAACAGGTCAGTACCTCAGGAGTAAATGTAATTTGGCTTTTCATAGCCGAGCATTCAGAGGTTGAGACATCAGGTGCGGGAGAGAGAGTGAGTCGAAAACAGCAGGTCTGGGACAAGGTAGCACGTCCGGTGAAACCGGTCAGGGTTCCATATCTGCAGGAAGAACAGTTGAAACTGGTGCAGCAGCACGACCAGGTGGAACGGGGGTATCCAGGAGTCATCAGGCCAGGTAGTCCTGAGTAATAATCCTAGGGCTCAGGTCCTCCGGGAGAGGAGAGAAAGAGAGAGAAAATTAGAGGGAGCATACTTATAATTCACACAGGACACCGGATAAGACAGGAGAATTACACCAGATATAACAGACTGACCCTAGCCAACCGGCACATAGACTATTGCAGCATAGATACTGGAGGCTGAGACGGATGGGTCGGAGGACACTGTGTCCCTGTCCGACGATACCCCCGGACAGGGCCAACCAGGCAGGATATAACCCCACCCACTTTGCCAAAGCACAGACTCCACACCACTAGAGGGATATCAACAGACCACAAAGTTTACTACTCAGAGACACGGCTGAGTATAACCCACGAAGATCTCTTCCAACGCACAGGAATATCACGTCTGTGACTCAACCCACTCAAGTGACACACCTCTCCTAGGGACGACATGGAAGTGCACTAGTAAACCAGTGACTCAGCCCCCGTAATAGGGTCAGAGGCAGAGAATCGCAGTAGAGAAAGGGGAGCCGGCCAGGCAGAGACAGCATACCAGACTGTTATATGAAGGGAGGGCCAGACATTCAAATGACCATTTCCTATTTTACTGGCCACATTCTGTTTGGTGGCTGGGTGTAAGCCTATAATTTCGAAATCAAAGAATGAGCGCTGGAAAAGCTATTTCTGGAAGTTGACAGTAAAGCTGTCATTTTAGTGATGCCATTTCATCAAGAATATGCATTATGAAGTTGAGACAGCACTTGCTCAAGGATTCAGGAGTTGAGTTGGCAGACTAAAGGCATCCGAATACATAAGTTCAGGTTGCTCTGCAGTTAATTTGGATGTTTTTGGAGTGGAGGTCTTAGTCATGCTATTTGACATCTAACTAAGATGTTTGAATGCAGTATTTCTCAAGTGAAAAGATGTGCATGAAAAGTAGTCGTCTGTCGTTGAATGACAACACTTCATTGAAGAATCCCTACTGTTGACCAATCACCAACAAAGGGGCGTAGACTTCGGCTCCCGAACTTCGACAAGCCTCAAGAAAACATTTGGTGTGCTCAAACAGTAAAAAAGAACTCCTGCCGAACACCAAACGAACCAAAACGTCGCAAAATGTTGTCATAATATATGCACAAACTGTTTCGACTGGGAAGCATGCATTAAAACTTTAGAGATGGGCTTGATCATTTGCAACATAAATTGACGAAGCAGATGCTGGTTTACCAAGGCGTTAATCCAAAAGTAATCAGATTAGATTACTAATTTTGACAATTATTTTACTAATTACTTTAATTGTGATGTAATCTGTAATTACATGTTTCAAGTCATTTGTCCAAACCTGAATATATAGACCTGTGTTTCCATGACATTCACCAGGTGAAAGCTATGATCTCTTATTAATGTCACCCATTAAATCCACTTCAATCAGTGTAGATGAAGGGGAGGAGATGGGTTTAAGAAGGATTTGTAAGCCTTGAGACAACTGAGACATGGATTGTGTATGCGAGCCATCCAGAGGGTGAAGTGCCTTTTGAATGAAGTATAGTAGTAAGTGCCAGGGTGCACCGGTTTGAGTGTGTCAAGAACTGCAACACTGCTGGGTTTTGTGGGAATCATTGGAGTCAATATGGGCCAGCATCCCTGTGGAGCAATTTCCACACCTTGTAGAGTCCATGCACCGACGATATGAGGCTGTTCTGAGGGCAAAATGGAAGGTGTTCCTTGTGTTTTGTACACTCAGAATATGTATAACTGAGCAACAGGACAAGTACATTAGATTAGAGTGTCTAGTTTGAGAAACACAAGTCCTCAACTGGCAGCTTCATTAAATAGTACCCGCAAAAAACAGTCTCAACGTCAACAGTGAAGAGGCAACTTCGGGATGCTGGCCTTCTAGGCAGAGTAACTCTGTCCAGTGTCTGTGTTCTTTTGCCTTTCTTAATCTTTTCTTTTTATTGGCCACTCTGAGATATGGCTTTTGCTTCGCAACTCTGCCTAGAAGGCCAGCATCCCGGAGTCGCCTATTCACTGTTTCTTTCAAAAACAAGGACATTTCTAAGTGACCCCAAACTTTTGAGCACAAGTGTGTTTATATATACAGTTGAAGTCTGAAATTTACATACACCTTAGCCAAATACATTTAAACTCAGTTTTTCACAATTCCTGACATTTAATCCTAGTAAAACGTCCCTGTCTTAGGTCAGTAAGGATCACCACTTTATTTTAAGAATGTGAAATGTCAGAATAATAGTAGAGAGAATTATTTATTTCAGCTTTTATTTCTTTCATCACATTTCCAGTGGGTCAGAAGTTTACATACACTCATTTAGTATTGGGTAGCATTGCCTTTAAATTGTTTAACTTGGGTCAAACGTTTCAGGTAGCCTTCCACAAGCTTCCCACAATAAGTTGGGTGAATTTTGGCCCATTCCTCCTGACAGAGCTGGTGTAACTGAGTCAGGTTTGTAGGCCTTCTTGCTCACACACACTTTTTTCAGTTCTGCCCACAAATTTTCTATAGGATTGAGGTCAGGGTTTTGTGATGGCCACTCCAATATCTTGACTTTGTTGTCCTTAAGCCATTTTGCCACAACTTTGGAAGTATGCCTGGGGTCAATGTCCATTTGGAAGACCCATTTGCGACCAAACTTTAACTTCCTGACTGATGTCTTGAGATGTTGCTTCAATATAGCCACATAATTTTCCATTGTCATAATGCCATCTATTTTGTGAAGTGCACCAGTCCCTCCAGGAAAGCACCCCCACAACATGATGCTACCACCCCTGTGCTTCACGGTTGGGTCGTTATGGCCAAACAGTTATATTTTTGTTTCATCAGACCAGAGGACATTTCTCCAAAAAGTACAATCTTTGTCCCCATGTGCAGTTACAAACCGTAGTCTGGCTTTTTATTGGCGGTTTTGGAACAGTGGCTTCTTCCTTGCTGAGCGGCCTTTCAGGTTATGTTGATATAGGACTCATTTGACTGTGGATATAGATACTTTAGTACCTGTTTCCTCCAGCATCTTCACAAGGTCCTTTGCTGTTGTTCTGGGATTGATTTGCACTTTTCGCACCAAAGTACATTCATCTTCAGGAGACAGAACGCATCTCCTTCCTGAGCGATATGACAGCTGCGTGGACCCATGGTGTTTATAATTGTGTACTATTGTTTGTACAAATGAACGTGGTACCTTCAGGCGTTTGGAAATTGCTCCCAAGGATGAACCAGACTTGTGGAGGTCTACAATTTTTTTTCTGAGGTCTTGGCTGATTTCTTTTGATTTCCCATGATGTCAAGCAAAGAGGCACTGAGTTTGAAGGTAGGCCTTGAAATACATCCACAGGTACACCTCCTATTGACTCAAATTATGTCAATTAGCCTATCAGAAGCTTCTAAAGCCATGACATAGTTTTCAGGAATTTTCCAAGCTGTTTAAAGGCACAGTCAACTTAGCGTATGTACTTCTGACCCATTGGAATTGTGATACAGTGAATTATAAGTGAAATAATCTGTCAAATAATTGTTGTAAAATTTACTTGTGTCATGCACATGTCCTAACCGACTTGCTAAAACTATAGTTTGTTAACAAGACATTTGTGGAGTGGTTGAAAAACGAGTTAATGACTCCAACCTAAGTGTATGTAAACTTCCGACTTCAACTGTATACACACGCACAGTACCAGTAAAACGTTTGGACATAGCCTACTCATTCCAGGGTTTTTCTTTATTTTACTATTTTCTACATTGTAAAACAATAGTGAAGACATCAAAACGATGAAATAACACATGTAATCATGTAGTAACCAAAAAAGTGTTAAACAAAGTAGCCACCTTTTTCCTTGATGACAGCTTTGCACACTCTTAGCATTCTCTCAACCAGCTTCATGAGGTAGTCACCTGGAATGCATTTCAATTAACAGGTGTGCCTTGTTAAAAGTTCATTTGTGTAATTTCTTTCCTTAATGCGTTTGAGCCAATCAATTGTGTTTTGACAAGGTATCTGGTATACAGAAGATTTCCCTATTTGGTAAAAGACCAAGTCCATATTATGACAAGAACAGCTCAAATAAGCAAAGAGAAACGATAGTCCATCATTACTTTAAGACATGAAGGTCAGTCAATGCGGAAAATGTCAAGAACTTTGAACGTTTCTTCAAGTGCATTCACAAAAACCATCAAGCGCTATGATGAAACTGGTTCTCACAAGGACCGCCACAGGAAAGGAAGACACAGAGTTACCTCAGCTGCAGAGGATACGTTCATTAGAGTTAATTGCACCTTACATTGCAGCCCAAATAAATGCTTCACAGAGTTCAAGTAACAGACACATCTCAACATCAACTGTTCAGAAGAGACTGCGTGAATCAGGCCTTCATGGTCGAATTGCTGCAAAGAAACCACTACTGAAGGACACCAATAAGAAGAAGAGACTTGCTTGGGCCAAGAAACACCAGCAATGGACATTAAACCGGTGGAAATCTGTCCTTTTGGTCTGACAAGTCCAAATGTGAGATTTTTGTTCCACCCGCTGTATCTTTGTGAGACGCAGAGTAGGTGAACGGATGATCTCCATGCTCAGAAAATGTGGGAACTGCTTCAAGACTGTTGGAAAAGCATTCCAGGTGAAGCTGGTTGAGACAATGCTAAGAGTGTGCAAAGCTGTCATCAAAGCAAAGGGTGGCTACTTTGAGGAAACTAAAATATATTTTGATTTGTTTAACATTTTTCTGCTTACTACATGATTCCATATGTGTTATTTCATAATTTTGATGTCTTCACTATTATTCTACAAAGTAGAAAATAGTTGAAAATAAAGAAAAACCCTTGAATGAGTAGGTGTGTCCAGACTTTTCACTGGTATTGTGTATATATATACACAATATTTAATGATGAAATGCACTTGACATTTATGTGAAATGGGTTGTGAAATGCATTGTTATAGAAATGAAGTTTGATTCCATTCAAACGATTGTGTTACCTGCTTTTGTGTCTGTTTTCAGGTCCTGGCTAAGGTTCTCCAGTAAATCACCCCAGTCCTTAATGTCTCTGACATGAGGTCTAAAGTGCTATACTGCTTTGATGAGGGGAGCACAGTAAGTACTGTGCTTTGCTGTGGTCTCTTGACTACAGTGATGCCTGTCGCATTAAATTCTGTTATCAGTATTTTTTCTCCTTAAACCCATGAATGTTTATGTCATGCTTCTCTTTTTGCAGGGGTTTAACAGCTTGTCAGTAGCTGGTCTAGAGGCCTTCATCAAGGAGCGGGAACTTGCGGTGAGGCTGAGAGGGAAGGCAGTCCAGGCCTCAGAGGAGAAGTGGGAGGCCCACAGAATAATCTACCAGGTACATCCATTCAAGATTCTGGTAAGGACTGCAAGAAATGTGGATTGTTTTAGTAGTGGTGGATGGCTAAACTTACATGACCACTCACAATATTGTTAATTGGCCCATCAGTTCAAAACAGGAACTAAGTTCTTACATCAATCTTGGCTCGTGATAGTGGATGTTTGCGTCATGACTGCTTCCTGTTCTTCCCGACAGTGTCCGTCTGTGAGTCATTTATTGTGAAATGCTGTTTTTTTACTGTACTTTTTCATAAAAACAGGATTTGCTACTTTTCTTACTTAGTTTAAGTTCAGTGACTGGTCCTGTCTATGAATGTGTAGTGTTTTGGAAGGTGAACAGCACAGAAGGTTAAGGTCCTCTAACTGGTAAGATATTTTATGTCTCCAATCCAGTGAATGGCCTTAGAAAAAATGGGTGATCCCATTGACTTCATATGGAAACAATCTCCCAAGACTTGACATTGGAATGAATATGTCCCTTTTATTTGAATCCAAATAGCTGGGGCTTCCATGTTTAAAGTCTGCTCATTGTCTTGTCTGAAGGAGACGTGTTTCAGATGTGGGCCAGACTTTGATGGTGAGCCGTCTGGCTCCCCCTCGCTGACCAGACAGGTCTGAAACATCCTGTTCCAGATCTCTCCTGAACATTTCAAGGGTGAAAGGTAAACAACCTGAATGCTGTGACCAGCATACTCCTGAAGTACTATAATGTCACCACTAGAGGGAAGTCTTGGCAAACATTTGTTGGGGGTATTTAAAAGAGAAAATATTTTATTGTCTATGCTGAGAAATCTTTCCAGGAGCAAGAGGTTACAGGTTGTGTCAATGTTTGACATTGTGCAGATCATAGGTTTTTCTTTTTTGAGAGATTCCCTCTGACAATTTTTGTCAATATTGTTGAAGCCATACAATAGATATCTAACACTTACATGAGGCTTTATTGTTTTGAGATTTTCAAATTTCATAGCCAGAATGCTATTTAGTATTTTAAATGATTTTACTTTGGACCACTGCTAATGCATGGTAAATAGTGATACATAAACAAGGCTTCGAGCCTATGGTTTTAAATGTGCTTGTTTTTAGCATGTGTGCTACTTAGTAATGTGCGTGCTACTTAGTAATGTGCGTGTCATTTACTTGTGTGTGTGTGTCATTTACTTGTGTGTGTGTGTTTTGTGGCACTGTCCACAGTGGTGGAGACGGCCCTAGCTGACTTGGCCCTAGCTGACTTGGCCCTAGCTGACTTGGCCCTAGCTGACTTGGCCCTAGCTGACTTGGCCCTAGCTGACTTGGCCCTAGCTGACTTGGCCCTAGACATCATGTGTCTGCTGATGAAGGACCAGTGGAGCTGGCTGTGCACCGACAACATCCCGGAAGACTATCCTGCTGCTGTTTGGAACCCTCATGGAACCCTCATTGACAGGTACTGTACTAATGTCTATGGCATGGACCATAGAAATATAATTATTACTCTACTCCATTCTATTTCTATGGCATGGACAGCCATAGAACACATCTGTCACTACTCACCAGTCAACACTGACCTCCCATATCTTGTACACTGTATATCAGAACATATGGAAATTAGGAACCTAATCATTTTGAAATGTGATATTTTCAGAACATTGACAGTGTAGGTGGATTTAATTTAGATTTACTGTGCACCCAAACTCGTATTATAATTAAAGCAATTAGGAAAAGGCTTATGTGGATACAGTATTGTTCCAGTATTATTTTGTCCAACAACTAAGGTATCTTACATATCTCAAGGAGTTTATAAAAGGGGCCAATGTGGTTGTTGTGGTGGTTTCTGCTGAATAACTGGAAACTGTTCGTCTGTTGTGCAAGAGCACAATCTCTGTCCTTGTAAAGAATTTGCACCTGAGCGATGTTATGTACTTGGCTGTAAGGAACGTCTGGTCAGTAGTTGATGCCAGAGCATGTGAGCGGAGTTGAGCGGTCGGAAATCCCACTCATCGCTCACGGGGAGAACCGCTCCTCGCTTCACAGGAAGAGAAACTGCCAAACTGCTCCATTCATTAAAATCACAATTGAAACAACAACATTTCTGTGCCGACCTGGACCTATCATTTGTTTGTGAAGTATTGAAACCAAACCATCAGATCAGAATGAACAACAATAATAGGTGACAGTAAAAAGCACTCATAATTTTAAATAGGCTAAATGTTGCTTTAAACAACAACACTCTAAGTAGGTCAGGAGCCAGACAAAGAAGGAACCAAAGAAGGAACCAAAATGATTATTATGACTGTATTATTATTATTTCAATTATTTCAAGGCTATAGCCTACAAAGAAATACATGGTGGAGCATTGGCGAGTGCAACACACTAGGCTGGCATGAACATTAAGCGCTCAGCATTTAAACAACATTTTGGTGTATTTATCTATAAATTGAGCATATAGTCTGTGAATCGAAAAATGCCTTATTAGGCCTTTGAAATCACTTTTAGAAACACTAGTTTGGCCAGAGTCTTTGGCTGATGCGATGGTGCCTGGTGAGCAGGCCAGCAGTGGAGAATATCCCCTCCACACTTGCAGAGCCACGGTGGATGCTAACACCCTTCGGGCCTCTCTTGACAGGCTGGGCAGAGATGCAGAGTTGTCATTTTTGTATTTTTTTTATACTCTAGGTAGGCCTAAAGATTTTTAGGCAAAATAACCCCATCAAAACCAAAAGCCCCTTGCAAGAGGTAATATGTCAGCAGGCCTATTGGGCCAAAATCAATGATAGCCTATTGAATAGATAATTGAACGAAAAGGATCAAACTTTTAAGAGATATGATTTTTTTGTTTAAATACACTACCGTTCAAAAGTTTGGGCTCACTTAGAAATGTCCTTGTTTATTAATGAAAAAAAAAATTGTCCATTAAAATAACATCAAATTGATCAGAAATATAGTGTAGACAGTTTTTTAAATTTTTATTTATTTTTTAAATGTTTTTTTCTCCCCAATTTCGTGGTATCTAATTGGTAGTAGTTACAGTCTTGTCTCATCGCTGCAACTCCCGTACAGAATCGGAAGAGGCGAAGGTCGAGAACCATGTGTCCCCTGAAACACAACCCAACCAAGCCCTACTGCTTCTTTACACAATGCCCATCCAACCCGGAAGCCAGCCGCACCAATGTGTCGCTGACACCTGGCGACCGTGTCAGCGTGAACTGCGCCCGGCCCGCCACAGGAGTCGCTAGTGAACGATGAGACAAGGATATCCCTGCTGGCCAAACCCTCCCTAAACCGGACGATGCTGGGCCAATTGTGTGCCGCCCCATGGGCCTCCTGGTTGCGGCCGGCTGCGACAGATCCTGGACTCGAACCCAGAATCTCTAGTGGCGATGCAGTGCCTTAGACCTCTGCGCCACTCGGGAGGCCAGTGAAGACATTGTTAATGTTGTAAATGACTATTGTAGCTGGAAACGGCAGATTTTTTATGGAATATCTACATAGGCGTACAGAGGCCCATTATGAGCAACCATCACTCCTGTGTTCCAATGGCATGTTGTGTTAGCTAATCCAAGTTTATCATTTTAAAAGGATAATTGATTATTAGAAAACCCTTTTGCAACAGCTAAAAACTGTTGTTCTGTTTAAAGAAGCAATGAAACTGTCCTTTAGACTAGTTGAGTATCTGGAGCGTTAGCATTTGTGGGTTCGATTACAGGCTCAAAATGGCCAGAAACAAAGATCTTTCTTCTGAAACTCATCGGTCTATTCTTGTTCTGAGAAATGAAGGCTATTCCATGCGAGAAATTGCCAAGGAATTGAAGATCTCGTACAACGCTGTGTACTACTCCCTTCACAGAACTGCGCAAACTGGCTCTAACCAGAATAGAAAGAGGAATGGGAGGCCTCAGTGCACAACTGAGCAAGAGGACAAGTACATTAGAATGTCTAGTTTGAGAAACACTGGCACCTTCATTCACTAGTACCCACAAAACCCCCGTCTCAACATCAACAGTGAAGAGGCGACCCCGGGATGCTGGCCTTCTAGGCAGAGTTGCAAAGAAAAAGCCAGATCTCAGACTGGCCAATAAAAATAAAAGATTAAGATGGGCAAAAGAACACAGACACTGGACAGAGGAAGATTGGAATAGCCTGGTTCCTCTCTAGGTTTCTTCCTAGGTTTTGGCCTTTCTATGTAGTTTTTCCTAGCCACTGTGCTTCTACACCTGCATTGTTTGCTGTTTGGGGTTTTAGGCTGGGTTTCTGTACATCACTTTGAAATATCAGCTGATGTAAGAAGGGCTATATAAATACATTTGATTTTATTGGAAAAAAGTGTTATGGACAGACTAATCTAAGTTTGAGGTATTCGGATCACAAAGAAGAACATTCGTGAGACGCAGAAAAAAATGAAAAGATGCTGGAGGAGTGACTCCATCTGTCAAGTATGGTGGAGGCAATGTGATGGTCTGGGGGTGCTTTGGTGGTGGTGAAGTGGGAGATTTGTACAGGGTAAAAGGGATCTTGAAGAAGGAAGGCTATCACTCCATTTTGAGACGCCTTGCCATACCCTGTGGACGGCTCTTAATTTGAACCAATTTCCTCTTACAACAGGACAATGACCCAAAGCACAGCTCCAAACTATGCAAGAACTATTTAGGGAAGAAGCAGTCAGCTGGTATTCTGTCTATAATGGAGTGGCCAGCACAGTCACCGGATCTCAACCCTATTGAGCTGTTGTGGGAGCAGCTTGACCATATGGTACGTAAGAAGTGCCCATCAAGCCAATCCAACTTGTGGGAGGTGCTTCAGGAAGCATGGGGTGAAATCTCTTCAGATTACCTCAACAAATTGACAACTGGAATACCACTGTAATTGCTGCAAATGGAGGATTCTTTGACGAAAGCAAGGTTTGAAGGACACAATAATTATTTCAATTAAAAATCATTATTTATAACCTATAGTCAACGTCTTGACTATATTTCCTATTCGTTGTGCAACTAATTTCATGTATGTTTTCATTGAAAACAAGGACATTTCTAAGTGACCCCAAACTTTTGAATGGTAGTGTGTACTTTGCTACAATGACACACTTAGCTAGCTACCCACCTCATTCCTTTCTGTTAGCATGTGCACATAGTAAGTACATCATCATGCTCTCGGGATACGTGTCTTTTCAGTTGTGGACACTACATCACCGCACGCCCTCTCTTGCTCTTGGTCCTCCTGATCTTTGCAAGTCACATTGATTTAGCACCTGTGTGTTTTATCAGTTTCTTTATGAAAATATTTAGTGAACTACATGACAGTAGCTAAAGCAAGGGGCTATAGCAGCACACAAGTAGACTACAAATGCATGCTGGGCCGGGAATGCCCTGAGCTGGTGAGGTGAGCTCTACTGGGTACGCTCCACGCCTCGCTCCACTCCAGCTCTGCACATATGGGACAGGTATGTTGGCTCTTTGGAGGGTAATCGTTATTTTGGCGTTCAAGTAGCCTGTTACTGTGCATGCCTCGATGTGTGTCACAGTCATTTATTTGGCAGGATAGTCTCAAGCAGGGGGAGATTTTTCTCCAATGACCTTTTGCCTCTCCCCACTGTCCGAGTCTGACATGCTCTCACTCAGGGCCCGCTCTCTCTCTCTCTCTCTCTCGTACGCGCACACACACACACGCACATACACACACACACACACAGAGTTATAAACGTGTCTGTCATGGTCCCTTCAAATGGCTTCACAATACCATCTGTCAGGAGCTCGTGTTGTAAAAGAATGTTATTCCTTTTGCTCTGAGCCAGATGTTTTCTTCACATTTCGCTGAATCCTATTATTTATTTCACATTGCAAGTTTACAGTGATTTGGAAGAAAAGTAAATATGTTATATTTAATCACTTTGGAAATCAATTCTTTCCAAGTTTCCTCAACCTGCTACTTTATAACCGTCCACTGTGCCTCTGTACCTACAGTAGGCCTATGTTATGCGATTAGTTGCTTCTGTTTCCATTTTTTAGGGGGGAAACTGATTTTGAAACAGTATGTTCTTCTCTGCTGTGATCAATAGGCCTACCAACGTATCCTAAAACTTGATAGACCTAATGATAGTAACTTGATAATGCATTTAATCTGTATTGACATTTATTTATGGAGTCTGTGGATTATTAGAAGCAGTGTTGATAACTTTTCCAGCATTCACAAAGCGTTTCAGAGTAGGAGAGCTGATCTAGGATCAGATCCGACCTGCCTATATAAAGTGCATTCGGAAAGTATTCAGAACCCTTGACTTTTTCCACATTTTGTTATGTTAAAGCCTTATTCTAGAATGTATTAAATCGTTTTCCCCCCTCATCAATCCACACACAATACCCCATTATGACAAAGCAAAAACAGGTTTTTATAAATGTTTACAAAGTTATTAAAAATAAAAAACTTAAATATTATATTTACATAAGTATTCAGACTCTTTACTCAGTACTTTGTTGAAGCACCTTTTGCAGCGATTACAGCCTCGAGTCTTCTTGGATATGACGCTATACAGTGCCTTGCGAAAGTATTCGGCCCCCTTGAACTTTGCGACCTTTTGCCACATTTCAGGCTTCAAACATAAAGATATAAAACTGTATTTTTTTGTGAAGAATCAACAACAAGTGGGACACAATCATGAAGTGGAACGACATTTATTGGATATTTCAAACTTATTTAACAAATCAAAAACTGAAAAATTGGGCGTGCAAAATTATTCAGCCCCTTTACTTTCAGTGCAGCAAACTCTCTCCAGAAGTTCAGTGAGGATCTCTGAATGATCCAATGTTGACCTAAATGACTAATGATGATAAATACAATCCACCTGTGTGTAATCAAGTCTCCGTATAAATGCACCTGCACTGTGATAGTCTCAGAGGTCCGTTAAAAGCGCAGAGAGCATCATGAAGAACAAGGAACACACCAGGCAGGTCCGAGATATTGTTGTGAAGAAGTTTAAAGCCGGATTTGGATACAAAAAGATTTCCCAAGCTTTAAACATCCCAAGGAGCACTGTGCAAGCGATAATATTGAAATGGAAGGAGTATCAGACCACTGCAAATCTACCAAGACCTGGCCGTCCCTCTAAACTTTCAGCTCATACAAGGAGAAGACTGATCAGAGATGTAGCCAAGAGGCCCATGATCACTCTGGATGAACTGCAGAGATCTACAGCTGAGGTGGGAGACTCTGTCCATAGGACAACAATCAGTCGTATATTGCACAAATCTGGCCTTTATGGAAGAGTGGCAAGAAGAAAGTCATTTCTTAAAGATATCCATAAAAAGTGTTGTTTAAAGTTTGCCACAAGCCACCTGGGAGACACACCAAACATGTGGAAGAAGGTGCTCTGGTCAGATGAAACCAATATTGAACTTTTTGGCAACAATGCAAAACGTTATGTTTGGCGTAAAAGCAACACAGCTCATCACAATGAACACACCATCCCCACTGTCAAACATGGTGGTGGCAGCATCATGGTTTGGGCCTGCTTTTCTTCAGCAGGGACAGGGAAGATGGTTAAAATTGATGGGAAGATGGATGGAGCCAAATACAGGACCATTCTGGAAGAAAACCTGATGGAGTCTGCAAAAGACCTGAGACTGGGACGGAGATTTGTCTTCCAACAAGACAATGATCCAAAACATAAAGCAAAATCTACAATGGAATGGTTCAAAAATAAACATATCCAGGTGTTAGAATGGCCAAGTCAAAGTCCAGACCTGAATCCAATCGAGAATCTGTGGAAAGAACTGAAAACTGCTGTTCACAAATGCTCTCCATCCAACCTCACTGAGTTCGGGCTGTTTTGCAAGGAGGAATGGGAAAAAAATTCAGTCTCTCGATGTACAAAACTGATAGAGACATACCCCAAGCGACTTACAGCTGTAATTGCAGCAAAAGGTGGCGCTACAAAGTATTAACCTAAGGGGGCTGAATAATTTTGCACGCCCAATTTTTCAGTTTTTGATTTGTTAAAAAAGTTTGAAATATCCAATAAATGTCGTTCCACTTCATGATTGTGTCCCACTTGTTGTTGATTCTTCACAAAAAAATACAGTTTTATATCTTTATGTTTGAAGCCTGAAATGTGGCAAAAGGTCGCAAAGTTCAAGGGGGCCGAATACTTTCGCAAGGTACTGTAAGCTTGGCACACCTGTATTTGGGGAATTTCTCTCATTCTTCTATGCAGATCCTCTCAAGCTCTGTCAGGTTGCATGTGGCGTGTCGCTGCACAGCTATTTTCAGGTCTCTCCAGAAATGTTCGATGTAGTTCAAGTCCAGGCTCTGGCTAGGCCAGGACATTCAGAGACTTGTCCCGAATCCACTTCTGCGTTGTCTTGGCTGTGTGCTTAGGGTCGTTGTCCTGTTGAAAGGTGAACCTTTGCCCCAGTAAAGTCATGAGCGATCTGGAGCAGGATTTCATCAAGGATCTCTCTGTGCTTTGCTCCGTTCATCTTTCCCTTGATCCTGACTAGTCTCCCAGTCCCTGCCACTGAAAAACATCCCCACAGCATGATGCTGCCACCACCATGCTTCACCGTAGGTATGGTGCCAGGTTTCCTCCAGACGTGATGCTTGGCATTCAGGCTAAAGAGTTCAATCTTGGTTTCATCAGACCAGAGAATCTTGTTTCTCATGGTCTGAGAGTCCTTTAGATGCCTTTTGGAAAACTCCAATCTGGCTGTCGTGCTTTTTACTGAGGAGCGGCTTCCGTCTGGCCACTCTACCGTAAAGGCCTGATTGATGGAGGGAGGGCTGCAGCGATGGTTGTCTTTCTGGAAGGTTCTCCCATCTCTACAGAGGAACTCTGGAGCTCTGTCAGAGTGACCATCGGGTTCTTGTTCACCTCCCTGACCAAGGCCCTTCTCACCCGATTGCTCAGTTTTGGAGGGCGACCAGCTCTAGGAAAAGCCTTGGTAGTTCCAAACTTCTTCCATTGAAGAATGGTGGAGGCCACTGTGTTCTTGGGGATCTTCAATGCTGCAGACATTTTTTGGTACCCTTCCCCAGATCTGTGCCTCAACATTATCCTGTCTCGGAGCTATATGGATGATTCCTTCAACCTGTTTTCGCTTTGTCATTATGGGGTATTGTGTGTAGATTGATGAGGAACATTTTTTATTTAATCAATTTTAGAAAATAAGGCTATAACGTAACAAAATGTGTAAAAAGTCAAGCGGTCTGAATACTTTCCGAATGCACTGTAATTGTATTCATCTGATCTAAAATGCAAAACTGATCCTATATCAGTATTAACACTCCCACTCTGGGATCAAGCCTAAAGGATGGTGTATAAAAGCTTGACCTAGTTCCATTCAAATAAATATTTGTGATGCTGTGATAATGCTTAGGCTAATTTGTTTTCGTAATGAGATTTTCTCCTCAATGACTCTTGCCGCTCAGACGACTTTTACACGGGTTTCCGTTCGACGGGAGCATCGGAAAATATCGTATCACAGGGGCCCCATGGGCTTTGATGTGTGAGCTGAGCATCAACCAGACTGGGATGTGATTGGCCATGAGCTAAATACAGCATTCAAAGACCAATCCTGTTTATGAAGTAGAAGCTTCCTCCTTTCATTCCAGTTCTATGAGTAAAAACTGTGATTCTCTTTAAGATTAAAATAAGGATTTTGATTAATATAATGATAGTTGATAAAGGTATATTTTTTCGGTTATTGAAATTTTTAATTTAGACTCATTAAGCATATTTTCTTGAATGGAAAGTAAGGTTCTTCTGGTGTCATAAAGGTACCTCTGACTCTTGAATTTGATATGTTTCGGTGGCTTCCCTTCTCTGAGAATGCCTTCAGCAACAACTTCACAGAAGTTTGGTCATAGACAAGTATAGCTGACCCTGTACCAGTAAACCCAACATGCGTACAATGTTCTCGGGTTTGTGTGATCTAAGTCACCTAACCCTCCCTAAAGACAGAGGGCCCTGTATTAGTGGCCCCTGTGTTGTTGGTCCCCACTATTTAAAGCATCAGTCTGTCAGCAGAGACCGTCAGCAGAGACCGCACTGTGGCAACCAGTCCTCTCTTCATCTTTTCACACGTTGCTCAGCTATGCTAACTCTACCCTAACAGACAGGCCCTAAGGACCCCCATGCCTCTGGAGATGTCAGT
Organism: Oncorhynchus tshawytscha; assembly: GCF_018296145.1. Taxonomy (NCBI): domain Eukaryota; kingdom Metazoa; phylum Chordata; class Actinopteri; order Salmoniformes; family Salmonidae; genus Oncorhynchus; species Oncorhynchus tshawytscha. The sequence continues at coordinate 59,428,437 of NC_056441.1, forward strand.
AGAGGCAAACACATTTGGTTTAAATTCTCTCACACTTTAAATTCTCTAACACAAGGGAATGGATTGGCCTCAAGGTTAGCTATTCTAAACAGTTACTAGGCCTATAGCTTTGGCAACTGTTGACTACTGTCTGTATCTGTTCAGGTTTTCAAGACCCTACCGTATTTGATTAAAGATTCACAGTACTTCTCAGTGCAGTGCATCGATGACTTCATTTCAGTAGGAGTATTTGAGTTGTTTAATTACATTTACAATATGAAAACGCCAAGAACGCCACCTATTTAATATGACATAAGCGTTTAGTAAAATGCAAAGGAGATGCAGGCTATGGAAACCCGGTCCATGCCAGTAAACGGCACCGCTTGCATGTCTGCTCTGCTTTAATCAAGAACCACGAGTGATGGAGCCGGCCTCCAACACACAACGTCTGGGTCTGTGTGAAGAATTTGGCTGGAGACTTGCTCTCGTAAATGGGGTACAAGGCATTGGTTAGGGAGATGCATACTTTTATAGACTGGAAACTGGGACAATCATAGATGAAAATATTCACCCTTAGACAGAAGTCTGGAAAATCCACTCAAGGCCAGATTTGTGTCTTTTGTCTGTACATGAGGCATGCACAATCTTCAGAGGAACGGCATCGAAGGAATGACTGAAAACCTTATCTCATTGAATAATATTCCTCATATACTGTCCAGTACAGTTGGTAAGAGTGTGGTGCTAGCAACGCCAAGGTCATAGGTTAAATTCTTGCAGGGATCACAAAACACACACATGACATTAGGGGCATACATTTTGTAAGTATTTTTGGATAAAATCATCCTCTTAGTGAGATGTTATATATACTGTATAACCTCACACAGGGAACAGCAGCAACATTTTCTTTAGGCTTTGTGAATGACAGCAATTTCATATGCGCAGATATGTCCTTCACACAAACACTCCTCTCAGAAAAGTGAGTAATGACATAAGCTTTAAATATAACACATTTCCCCGTAAGGTGGTCTCACAGGGTGATGATATGCTTGTTTTTGTTATGTGCAGTATCCTTCAGTCATCAGAGTACTCAAGGGACCATCTTAAGCCAAGGGAATCTGAGATCTGTTTTGCATGACATTGCTCTCAAATTTGTCCAGTTGCATTCCCAAGGTGAGAAGAGGTGTTGACAAATAGGTGTCGGTGTCCTCTCCACTTCCTTCTTTGCATCATATCGCTTGTACTGTTTTCCCATTCTATTTCATTTCCACCCTTTAGCCCCTGTCTTGTCAGTTCAATAAAATTATAGTTTCCTCTTTTTGGTCTTTCTGGATCCCACTTCTGACACCTGTAGTTTTAGTTTAGTTTGTGAGACACGGGACTGTTGTCCCAGCATTGAATGTCAGTCTTATTGGCCATGACATAACAGTGATTAAAGAAGTGATGATTAAACCTCCTAGTAGTCAAGTTGGATGAAGTAGCTTAACTTCGGTGCAACCTTTTGCCTGAGCTGAGCATAGTTGATAACATATTCCAGTGTGGAACATTTGCTCTCCCAAGTCCAGAAATTACGTCATTCAGTATTTGGGTAATGCATCGACAGCATCACCAGCAAGCCAAGTATGACCCTTGACAGAATAGACAAAGTACAGGTGTTCCCTGCTGGAGTAGCACCTGAAATACCATACAAGTCCGTCAGCACACTACCTTCTTTCTCAGGGCTTTGAATGGAGCACTTGTTCGTGGTGGAGGTGTGGCGGCTAATCGCTCTGCTGTACGTTTCACATCTTTAACCCTGTTGAGCTTCGCTCTCCTCCCCTCCCTCCCCCTCTGCCTCGCTGCACCTGTCGTGCAATGACACAATTCTTTATTTTTATTCCTTGATTGGAATATGAATACTTTTCATAAACAATGTGAGCCGGGGGCCTCGGAGCCCGATGACAACTTGATGAAGGAAGTGTAGACTGTGCGTTTTAAACTTGTCAACGGGAGCGTCCCCCCTCTCCCCTTTTCCCTTTAGCCGTTGTTAATATCTGCCCTGGGACCAGCCGTGGCACTGCAGCCGTGGAGCTTTGCTTTCAGCCACGGTGATAGCATGTGGTTTGGCTTTAATTAAAGGAGTTTCAGTCTCTGCTTAATTTAGCAATGACCGCACATGTTCAGGGATGCAATGAGCCTTTGAACTCTCTGGTCAGACTTCCAGATTTAACGATGTCGTTGGCCTAATATGTAATGATAACTTTAAAATAGCAGTGTTGGTGTATTTTCAACACGCTAAACACACACTCACACATTATAATGATCACACTGCATTCTCTTATTTGTTCAATTGGAAAAGACACGTTTAAGTGCCCTTATTTTCACAATGACACAATGCAGCGCTAGAGACAAATATGATCATTTCGGTAGGCTAATTGCATCTATATATTTCTGGATCCGGCTCTACTTGTTTATGCGTCTTCGACTCAGCCTGGCCTTCTTATTCCACTCCCTCCTCCTGCCTTTAAAGACAGTGTCTGCACTCTGCTGAGGACGAGTCTGAGCACAGCTTGTACAGCCCGGCTCTCCAGCTCTGCTGCCATGTGTGGAGCAGATCCATGCGGTGAGATGTTTAACCATGTCAAATGGGTCATTTGCACTGTAGTGTACAGCAGGGCTCCCCGCCATGTTGAATCCACAGCCAACATCCATTTTCGGAGAGGAACGATGGAATGAAGAATGGTGGACAGGCCCGAAACGTTACAGATGTGTATTACTGTTACCCAATAGTTTGTTTGAATTATTTTTATTGAGAACTTAAAAAAACACCAGCTGTTTCATGGCAATGTTTTTCTGTTGATGTCCTGGCTTGGATTCCGCCTTGTCCCAGAAGACACACTTTTTCTTCCTCTCAACTAAAATGTTTCATTAGCCGTCGTCTTTTTGGGGAGGTGTCAAAGCTGATTTTTTTTCATCAGGAGTTAACAAAGTATGAGGCTTTGTTGTTCTTTAATGGTGAAAGCTTTTCATTGACAGCCAGGACGAGTTCAGCTGTTCAGCCTAAATGATTGGCCCCAAAATAGACTTCCCTTCGAGATGGTGGTTTCTAACAGTGGTGCTGGTTATTTTCATTGCACAGAGGGTCTTTCTGTTCTTCGTACTCTGTGAGTTATGAGTTGTTCACCCAGCTGTGAAGGAGCGGTGGAGGAAGACCCCATTGCAGGCGCCCAGCTTTTGTTTGAGTCCACTGCACTGGGGGTCAGGCCATTCGTTTCCAGCAGATTTGGCATAGCAGGGATGGAAAAGAGCCCTGTTATGTAACCCTATCACTCGTTGTTCTGTTGAGGAGGTGTGACCTCCTGAACAGCCTGTTGTAACATGGCATCCTCTTCAACGGTGTGATCAGAATGAGACCAAAATAATGAGCAATATCAGTGTTGAACTAGTACCCAATGGGAAGGCCATTGATGGAGGGAAGGTTCCTCGTGACTATGTTGCAATCAAGTCACCCACCACTGCTTAACATCTTGGCTGGAGGAAAGTGTACGGACACCCTCTATGGGTTCTAGTGATCTGCCAGGCAAGGATCAGGTCTTGGTGAGTTTTTTTTCTGCCAAAGCAAACGTTATGAAATGCATTGTTCTATCAAAACTGTATTCCCCCTAGTGCAGTCAGCTAGCTGTGTCTGGAGGATACTTGAAATTTAAAACACACTTATATCGAACATATTGACTTCTGTTGGTTTTTGGTTCAAAAGTGCGAAAGTTAGCTGTTGGGGACAATGGCTAGGTAAGCAAATCCAAAGTGTGGATTGCGGTCTCATCTCGTCCTTCTTTCAGCGTCAGGAAACAAATATGCCATTGTCATTTTCTAATTTGAGTGATGTATCCCTTTATTAAGCTGGACCATTTAGTGGCATTCACCCCTGTGGTCCTGACATTGGACATCAAGGACATAATGGAGTCAACTCTGGTCAACACGGTCAGCCCAAAAGGGTCCAGGGGAGATATTGTTTGATTCCTGAAAAGTGCACAACCAGCAACACGATCTGTGGCTGGGTAAAATTAGCCCTGATAAGCGATAAACGCACTTGTCATAAACAGTCAGTGACATGAAGTCAGCGGTAGGCTAATGCCTCTGTTCACACTTCAGCTATCCTTTTTCTTCCAACTGAGCTGCATGGGGACGACGTGCTCTGTTACAACAAACCAGAGCCATAGTTCTGTGACCTTCGGGTTCAGAAAAGTTGTTTGGTAATGTTAGTTCAAATGGAGGTCCTATCAATGCTCCTTTGACCAAAAATAGTAGTGTTCAGCTAAAAGCAATGCAGCCCAATGTCAACAACACGTGAATAGTTTCGGGCCCAACTTGACAGTCTTTTATGCATACTAGCCTGACTAGTCACCAGTATTCATCATTACTGATTCCCGGCCAAGTATTCAATCTATATTCCCTTTAACTGTTGAATAAATTAGTTAAATTCCTAAGTTTAAGGTATTTTGATTGGGGCGCCTCTGGGCACTGATTGTAATTGCCTTCACTGGTATTTCATCTGAGTTACGATGTACAACAATGTGTTAGTTAAAGCTCAGTAAAAGAGAGCCATGTGTATTGAAATGGTGGATTACCTCAGTAGGTTAAGCCAGGGTTTCCCATAATCTCCCCTGGGCCCCCCTGGGTGCATGTTTTGGTTTTGCCCTAGCATTACACAGCTGATTCAAATAATCAAAGCTTGATGATGGTGAGTTGGTAATTTGAATCAGCTGTGTCGTGCTAGGGCAAAAAACAGCTTATTAGAAAATGTTGGTAATTTATTAAAGCTAAAAAAACAGATACCTTATTTACTTAAGTATTCAGACCCTTTGCTATGATACTCGAAATTGAGCTCAGGTGCATCTTGTTTCCATTCATCATCCTTGAGATGTTTCTATAACTTGATTGGAGTCCACCTGTGGTAAGTATAATTGATTGGACATGATTTGGAAAGACACACACCTGTCTATGTAATGTCCCACAGTTGACAGTGTCAGTGAAAGAGCCAAGGTATGAGGTTGAAGGAATTGTCCGTAGAGCTCTGAGACAGGATTGTATCGAGGCACAGATCTGGGAAAGGGTACCAAAACATTCCTGCAGCATTGAAGGTCCCCAAGAACACAGTGGCCTCCATTATTCTTAAATGGAAGAAGTTTGGAACTACTAAGACTCTTCCTAGAGCTGGAGTTTGCCAAAAGGCACCTAAAAGACTACCAGACCATGAGAAACAAGATTCTCTGGTCTGATGAAACCAATATTGAACTATTTGTCCTGAAAGCCAAGTGTCACATCTGGAGGAAACCTGGCACCGTCCCTACGTTGAAGTATGGTGGTGGCAGCATCACCTTCCAACAGGACAATGACCCTAAGCACACAGCCAAGACAATGCAGGAGTGGCTTCGGGATAAGTCTCTGAATGTCCTTGAGTGGCCAAGCCAGAGTCCGGACTTGAACCCGATCTAACATCTCTGGAGAGACCTGAAAAAAGCTGTGCAGCATCCAACCTAACAGAGCTTGAGAGGATCTGCAGAGAAGAATGGGAAAAACTCCCCCAAAACAGGTGTGCCAAGTTTGTAGCGTCATACCCAAGAAGACTTGAGGCTGTAATTGCTGCCAAAGGTACTTCAACAAAGTACTGAGTAATGGGTCTGAACACTTTTGTAAATGTGATATTTTTATACAAATTTGCAAAAATGTCTAAACCTGTGTTTGCTTTGTCATTATGGGATATTGTGTGTAGATGGATGATAATGTTTTTTAAATCCATTTTAGAATAAGACTGTAACCTAATAAAATGTGGAAAAAGTCAAGGGGTCTGAATACTTTCCGAATGCACTGTATTTATAGTTGCCCTGCCATAAAGTGTTTATAGCCTGACAGTTTGATTAGGCTATGTTTCTGAAAATGTCACTCGGGTTGATACATTTTTCTATGGTAGGTGGGACGGTAGCGTCCCACCTGGCCAACATCCAGTGTAATTGCAGAGCGCAAAATTCAAAAATACTCAATTCAAATATTTTACATTCTTGAAAATATATGTGTTATACATCAAAATAAAGCTTAACTTCTTGTTAATCCAGCCGCCATGTCAGATTTCAAAAAGGCTTTACGGCGAAAGCCATTGAGGACAGCGCCCCACATACAATAACATGAAAATCATATTTCAAACAGGCAGGTGCGACACAAAAGTCAGAAATAGCGATATAAAATATGCCTTACCTTCTTCTTGTTTTGGCACTCCAAAAGGTCCCAGTTACATCACAAATTGTCCTTTTGTTCGATAATGTCATTCTTTATATACATAAAAACTTAGTTTTGTTGGTGCGCTTCAGTCAATAATCCACCCATTTTCCCTCCATCAAAATGCATAGAAAATGAATCCCAAACGTTACCAATAAACTTTTCCAAACAATTCAAACAGCATTTATAATCAAACCTTAGGTATCCTAATACGCAAATAAACGCAAAAATTTAAGACAGAGAATCATTATTGTCTTTACCGGAGAAAAATACCAAAGAACGCTTTCCATGTGCTTGGAAACACTACAGCCAAAATGGGAGCCACCCAGAAAAACTACAATTTCTGGGTCATTTAAAAAAAAAAAACAGCCTGAAACTGTTTCTAAAGACTGTTGACATCTAGTGGAAGCCCTAGGAACTGCAATCTGGGCGGATTTGGACTTGTAATTTAAGTAATAGTCATTGAAAAAAATGGTAAGCTGAAAAAATTGTTTCTTGGGATGGTTTGTCCTCTGGGTTTCGACTGCCAAGTTAGTTCTGTTATACTCACAGACATTATTTTAACAGTTTTAGAAACTTTAGAGTGTTTTCTGTCCAAATCTACCAATTATATAAATATCCTAGCTTCTGGGCCTGAGTAACAGGCAGTTTACTTTGGGCACGCTTTTCATCCGGATGTCAAAATACTGACCCCTACCCCAGAGAGGTTAACATCTTGGATTTGATTATAGTTGTCTGCTGAGCTTTGAGGTACTATTTATTACTAAAAAAGATTGCAGTTTTGAAACCTCAGTAAAAGTGCAGTAACTGCAGTCGACTGTGGTATTATAGACGCTGTTTAACTGTATTTATACTGCACTGTAACTGCAGTTATACTACACTCCGACTGCAATGCAGTCTGACAGCAATCTTTTTTCGTAAGGGTGTGATTTTGGCGAGTACAGCTCCTCTCCATCACCCTTTCTCCCTCTCGGTCCATGCTTATCATGGGCTGGCGGTTGCTCATGGCTCCTGGTATTCTTCTCGTCGTGTGCCGCTCCGACCGCAAGGAAATTCTGCCGGGTGATTTTCTTTTCAGGATGACATGTCACCTGCTGCCGTAAATTGCTCTTTCCTGGCAAGCCCCAACCCACAAGAGTAATTACTAACAGAGAGGAATACTGTCTGGCAGATTCCACCTCTCATTTCTCGTGTGAGAGACGTATTCCACCCAGACTGACTGGTCTGCTACTATGTCTTCTATAACCGTCTCATAGGCTGCATATATTCAATCACTCTCGTTTACTAATATCTATGGCAGTGAAGAGTTTGCAAATGAAAACGATGAAACAAGCTATTGGCAAAGTAACTCATCCGATCCATGTATGGTAATTGAGTGTTAGGATTTGGGTACTGGCTTGGCACCTATTGGAATGTTAGGTGTATAACTTTTTCCTTATACTTTCTTTGATTTTCACCCCATACTGTAGCAGTATCCAATCTTTATCAACTTTATGCCATTTCTTAGTAATTTAGTAGTATATTTTAGATGGACTGTAATGAGAATTATTCTGGTGCTTCTAATGGTAGCTATAATGCCATAGTTCTCCAGACCACAATCGTTGGTATAGAATTACATGTCATTTGTCACCAGAAATTTGTTCAAGGGAGTCTGCCGTATACGCAAGTGAATCAAAGAGGACAATTAGCAGGAAAAGGGCGATTTTGAGATGGACGCTGGATAAATACATGGCCTCTTACTGTCCTGGATGCGATGCACTAGACTGTGAAATCAGCCTTTCTGCAAACCTGCCCCAGCCACACACGTGATCTGGTTTGGTAACGTCAGATGTCAGTGTTTTGACCAGCCGGTGGAATGAGGCACCACGATACTCCCAATAAAAACAGCCAACGACATGCACGCACACGCACACACACACAGCTATGTCTTACTATATTTGTGAGGACTTTTTGGGGACCAACAATTAATTCCCATCAAAATCCAAAATCTGCCTGGAGTCTGGAGGCTGTCTGGAGGTCTCAGTCTGCCAGACACCTTTTGGATGCTAACCGGCTCAGCAGAGGTTTCAGTGGAACGTGTTAGCACAAGACCTGCATTCAAATAGTATTTGAAATCTTTCCAATACGTAAGCCATGTTTGATTGAGCTCGCCTGGCGGAATGGGACCAATGAAATAGTCCTGAGAGTGCAAACCCCACCCATCTGGCACATTCCAGGCAGGTTTAAGAAAACAGTCAACGTATTTGCAATATTTCAAATACTATTTGAACCCAGGTATGAGAAGCACTAGCTCTCTGATGCGGCGCTCTCCTCACATACCCAGGCATGCCAGAATGATTAGGACACCAGACACCATACAAGGTTTTCAGAATAAAGACCACAGTGGAGATGGATCTATTTGAAGAGAAATGCACCCCAGACGATCACACTCCTCCGTTCTTACCAGGAAGTTGGCTGTATTGAGTGGGGCTTGATTATCATGTGTTATTAACACTTCATAACAAAAACATTGGCTTATTTGGCCAACTACTAATTTTGTCCCATCCAAATGGCTTCCCACTCTTGGTGGTTCCCTGTAAGCACAGCTCAAGTCTGGCTCATGGTTATTTTAATATCAACTCTGGAAGTGCATTCCATGAACAATCACAGTGGAGACTGCCATTATAATCTATTTAAGAAACTTAAAGAACTCTGGCAACAAGATGACTATAGTATTTTAATAGCCAGAACCATCAATTTATAGTCTATGGTTCTGTAATGAAAGTAATTTACAAAGGCTTCTGAATCTTTATTAGCATGTTGTTCTACCATCTTTTTCTTGTTCATTTGGTCTTCTAACCTCTCTTGACCACTTGTGTGCAAAGAACAGAGGGAGATTGTTACGGGATTTTGGATAGCATTGTGTGAGTTTGAATCAAATGCTCTCACTGTCTCTACTACACAATTCAGATTGAACGCAATTTGAAGCTTGCCTAATAGACCTACATAGAAGCACAGCATAGTGTGTTCTGTTGAGGTCAATAGAGGTTATTTTAGGTGGTCACCAAGCTATCAGTCTCCCTCTGATGAGCACACTTTGCCGGCAGGCCAATGTGCCACCACACGTGTTCACAGAACTTCACACACAATATTCATCCCTGGTTTTTAACAGTCTCATGAGTCTCCCTCCAAGGCATTGTCGGATCCAGAGGAGATTCATAGTATTGCCCCCCCAGCCCCTTTTGTGGGAGCTGCAGTGAACCCAGTAGTGTGTGTCTATAGTATGCCTGCAGTGCTAAAGACACTGTTCATAATGGCGCCACAGGCCCCAGCACTGCCACTGAATAGCCCCCACTCTGCTGTGTCATTATTTGTCAGCCCCCAACCTCTATCCCTTATGAGGTTCTGCTGGGCCTGTAATTAACATGAGTCATTCAGCCTCATTCAGTGGCAGATTCCTGTAAGTCCTTTCCAATTTATTGACATTCAAGACGTTGGGTCATAAGAAAAAATGTGTGCTCTTTCCTGAGAGCTCTCAAGTGAAGAAGACACAGCTTTTTTATAGTGGGGGTGGGGGGCAACATCCTGGCTGTTTATAAGTTGGAAATGATGCCTTCTGGTGCCCCTGTCCCACACACCCATCTTCACACAGAACTATCAGCCTTAGCTTTGCCTCTCTCTATGTCCATCTGTCTCTTTCACTCTCTCTCACCCCCCCAGGCTCTGGACACACAGACAGTTAAGGACTTTCCTCACAGCAGACATCCACCAGGACTCGACAGACAGACCTCTCAAGAGCCCCTCGATGATGCACCTTATTGCTCACAGGCCATCTGCCCAATGTTCTCCTCTTCAGAGATGTAAACTCTGGCTTGACTTTGATTAAGCCTGAGATTTCTCCTCTCGTACTTTACACAAACTTCTGATGTAGCCCTTGGCCTTGAGGGCCGAGACTAATTGAGACCCAGAGTAAAAATGTCTTGGCTTCACATCGATGTGCAGAGATGTTATCGGGGTTCAAATGCAGCCGCAGCGCCTCTTACTGAAGTAGAGGTGGTTTTGAGACCCAGAGTAAACAATGTCTTGGCTTCACATCGATGTGCAGAGATGTTATCAGAGAGAATGAAGCCGCAGTGCCTCTGACTCAAGTAGAGGTGGTTTTACCGGTGTTGAGGAAGGAAGGCATCACGCAGATGAGATGACATCCGTCTATCAGAAGACATTTCTGTTCCTTTTTATCCTATCTCAAGATCCTAAATTGTTTCTTTTTGTTTATGGTTAAAGTTCCAAATAGACGTTTTGTGGATGTGTCATTAGCGCTCTGATACATGGAGAATGGCATAGTGTTTCAGGTGATTGGCAGTTAGCGGTGGCCTAGCCATACAATTTTCAATTGTCTTTGGACAGAGGAGTAGCATTCATTTTGTTGTTGCACGATATGGTGGTCCCTTTGGTCAGAAATAACCCCAGCTGTCCTCCTCTCCAGCCAGTGTTGTTGGTCTGTACCTGAAGGCCATGTTCATTCATGAGGCTAGCTCTCATCTGACAGAGTTTGCAGCACAGCCCATCTGGAGCCACTTTGGGGATGCAGCCGGCGGATAAAGACGGCGCTCTCGTGTAACCGACTGTATTGTAAATACGTGTTTATTTGTTTGTCTTTCAATCTTTATTACATCCGTGTGGTTGTGTTTAGTTTTGACAAAAAAACAAGTCCTCCCTTACAGGGAAACTTCGGGATTGAACTCGTGGATACTATTTTTACGTCTGTGTTCAGTATAAAGGAAGGTAGAGGTAGTTTTGTGAGCCAATGCTAACTAGTGTTACCCATAGACTTCCAGTCATTGCGCTATCTACTAACATGCTAGCAGATACCCATATACTTTAAGTCATTGTGCTAATGCTAGTTAGAAACTTCCTTCAAACTGCATGCAGAGACTGCAGAGACATAAAAATGGTATCCACAAGTTCACCTTACTCTGGGGAAATAGATAGGCTTATTGTGAAAATCCCAAAATATCCCTTCAAGTCCCTTGGAATCTTTCCCTGAACCTTGTTGTAGGTGGTTGAGGAGAAAAATGCTCTTGTTGTGTATGACAGGCTTTAGTATTGTTGATGCAAATGAGTACTGTGAGCTAAAGCGGACACGTTGCACTGAGGAGGAACACTTTGTCTCAGTCCAGTGTGCCTCTGGGTTTGTGGAACAGTCTGTTAACATGTAATGAGTTGTTTAAAGGCTGGCTGCAGACCTCTATTCACAGTTAGATTATTCTGCTAGCTAAATAGATTGATATAATTCAGCTTTTTGGCTGCCTAGGCATCTTGCTCTGTTTGGCACCAGCATTGTCGGAATTCAACTGGCAGTTGGCCTTTTTTTCTATATTTCCCTGTGCACTTACACTGTACATCTGCATACACTAACACCTGCCATGCTTAAAATCCATCATTCTGACTTTTGTTGGATGTTTTGGTTCTGGTAATTAACTCAACACAATTTTGAATCTTGAGTGAAGTGGAAATGTATCAGATATGGCTTAGGTCATAGAGACAATTTAAGCGTTGTCGTAATTTAAACTGAAGTGTGATGCAGGATTTGGACGGGGTGTTTCATCCAACGTCTATTTTTAAAATAGGACGCTAATTCAGCTGTGCTGGAGTCTGACCTTAGAGAAAGTAGTCGTTTCATTTCCCCCATTTCTTTGAGCTCTGTAAAAACACTTTCATGTCCTCCTCCACATTATTGTTTGAAAAAGTGTTTATACCATTGGCTGCCGAGTGCCAAGTCCTTGTGTTATTTTCACCCAAGGTTTCAGAATAATAACTACAGTTTATGTGATTGGCACCGGAGGGTTTTACATGGAATGAGTGTTAAAGCCTGAACCCAGACAGGCCTCACATTTTAAACTGGTTTGACAGGCTCGCAGCCCACAGTCATGGCAGAATATCCCTAACAATTAAGCACAGGTTCTTCATTCTCAAGTGTTGTAGTGCATTTTTCATGCATGATGGACTTCTAAATCCTTAAGTCCATTTTGATAATCGTCTGTCACATGTGTCAAACTCATTCCATGGTCTGCGGGTTTTCGCTCCTCCCTTGTACTTGATTGATGAATTAAGGTCACTAATTAGTAAGGAACTCACCTCACATGGTTGTCTGTGTCTTAATTGAATGGAAAAGAACAGAAACAAGCAGACACTAGGCCCTCCATGGAACGAGTTTGACACCTCTGGTCTACATAAAAAAACAAGAAGATGCCTTTCCATACGTTTCATCAACCCTGTGTGTATCAAGGTATTACATGTAGGTGAGAGAGTGGTCTACTGCGTCTTCAACTATCATGTCACTTAGAAGCAGCTAGGGAGTTCCAACAAGGGCTCCAGTGAGAAGAAATGACAATCAACTAGCAGAGCCAATATGCTCCAAATCTGCTGATATTAAGAGGTTCTTCCCAGCATGTGCATCACGGTCTGTCTCTGTCTGTCACAGACGATGAATTAACTGTCTTTCTCACTCCCCTTTCCATTGCCTACCCGAACAACACCACGTCTCTGTCTGTCACAGACAATGAATTAACTGTCTTTCTCACTCCCCTTTCCATTGCCTACCCGAACAACACCACGTCTCTGTCTGTCACAGACGATGAATTAACTGTCTTTCTCACTCCCCTTTCCATTGCCTACCCGAACAACACCACGTCTCTGTCTGTCACAGACGATGAATTAACTGTCTTTCTCACTCCCCTTTCCATTGCCTACCCGAACAGCACCACGTCTCTGTCACAGACGATGAATTAACTGTCTTTCTCACTCCCCTTTCCATTGCCTACCCGAACAACACCACGTCTCTGTCTGTCACAGACGATGAATTAACTGTCTTTCTCACTCTCCTTTCCATTGCCTACCCGAACAGCACCACGTCTCGGGCTGTCACTTTTTCCGAGCGAATTTCACATGTCAATTAGGCACTTTTCCAAATGGAATATAGTTATCATGTTGATGTTTTTGCAGTGTCAGAAGAAATCAAAGCCCTTTGAAACGGGGTTGTTTAAACATGGCTGGCTACAGGAGAGCTTTAGTAACCCTTTTTTTCCATTCTTCCTGAGGTGGAGAAATGTATTCCCTGCTAATGCTGCGTGTCCCTGTCAAAGCCGCTGCCAGTCAAAATGGGCTGCACTTCATAAACTGAACACCGGGTCAGTAGTACGAAAGAAAATGTACTACTGTTGATTCCAAACAACTCGCTTTTTAGTTCCATCACCTTACATTAGCTGTGGTCCAACGACAGCCCTTAAATGGTTTGTCTGGACAAAAGTGCAGCTTTTGTCTTCTTGTTATCCCAGAGACGCCAGCATTCCATCCACCGATGCTAATGCTGAGAGGCTGGTTAGCTGTTGCACTTTGTGTTGCATAATTTTCATCAATGATACTGTAATATGTACTGTACAATATAACGGATTTAGATAGTATGTGGTGGTGGGAAATCACGGGTGCCATTCATCGATATATCAAGATGCCTGATCTTTTCCAGAGTCAACATCGCCCACTGTGAAACATACCATTCTTTAGTAGGCTTACTTCTTAGGTTGGTTTCCCTACATTGTTACTCACAGTAGAAGACTTTCACCGGGTGCACCAAGTTAGGGCGACGTTATTTCAATGTGAACATGACCTACTCTGATGCTGACTGTGAAAGACATCACAGCGTATCAAAGAGTGCAAGGCCCTGCTGGGAGTGTTTCCAGGGCCTCCGTGTTTCCTGATGAAATAGTGCAGTCGGGCTGCTATAAACCTCCCTAGTGACTGGGTAGGAGGAGCTGGAGTGACTGCTGCTTCCCCAAGACATAAACCACAGCCGCGTGCATGTCAGACCAGACCAGACCAGCCCTCCCAGGACATTATAGACGGGGGAGACTTGGGAGGTTCCCAATGCTTTAAGAAGGATCTGCCGAAAAGTCCAAAGATTTTCCCCAAATTAGTGAAAAAAGAAAGCACTTTTTAAATGTTTGTCTGGAAGAGAGTATGTTTGGTCTCGGCACCTTGTGCTCATGTGCTTGTGTTTTCGACTCGTCTCTGTCGTCGTAAGCGACCATTATTTAGGCTAATGCACTTGTCTCCGGTTGGTATGCGGCATTGAACGGACACTCATCATTGTCCACATTCTGAGTTTTTAATGAGCAGAGTAAACTTCAGAGGCATGAAGAGTAGGAGATCCGTGGCAAAAAAAATTCACGGTCCACTTCCCAGAATTCATAGCTGCTCTGTGAGACATGGCAGTTTCTTCAGTCAAGCACAAGTATTGAGCTCAATATGCATCACATTTTAGGACGGAATCCATTTGACTTGTGTTATAAGTTGTATTTTCTCATTAGAACTCCTAGTCATTGTTATTTGTTCGTTGAACTCCGAAGTAGACTCTCATTGGAACCTATTTTTAATATGAACTTATCTTCTCTCTCCCTCCAAGGCATAAAACATACTGTATGTGCAAAGATAATAATTGCTCACATCAATCTTGAGAGAGGTTCTTAGCAGGCAATCCTTCATAGGCTTTTTTATAGTAACATTTTCTCACAGTCCCACATCGTGGTTCCACACAGATGTCATCATGTATTGGTTTGGTAAGCCAGCCTCGCTGTTATGAAACATACTAACAATGACAGGGTATAAGATAGTCAAAACAAAAACAAGATCCATGTTTTCTCAGAACCGTCCATGTCCCTCAGCAGTATAATGAAAAAACCTGTAATGAAATAACTAAATTAAGGGCCTTGAAATGTGCCATGAACCATATTTTTGTGGATTTTACAGTATTATGCAACATCTGCAGAGTGTTATTCATTGATTTTGATCAAGTCTCTCATCCAATTGAATAGAGTCTGGATACAAACTATTTTTGTGTACACTGTTTGCGTAAGCCCTACTCAAGAGACCAACAGCAAATCTTCTCTCCCTGTGTGTGTATGACTGTAAACACACCGATCATTTTACAAGCATGGCACGTTCTTTAGACGACTTTTGTTTAGTTGATTAATACCATCTACTGCATTTCTGTAAGGCTATTGGAATGTAGTACGGCC
This sequence comes from Oncorhynchus tshawytscha, assembly GCF_018296145.1. Lineage (NCBI taxonomy): Eukaryota > Metazoa > Chordata > Actinopteri > Salmoniformes > Salmonidae > Oncorhynchus > Oncorhynchus tshawytscha. The sequence goes on from NC_056441.1 coordinate 59,443,718, forward strand.
GTTTACCTTGTGCTCAAAATACCTGTAGATGGGGATTGTTGCGTTCTGTGCCTTTATGCTATAAGTCAGTGTGGAGTGGACCCTATTGTTTGTGTGTGTGTCATACTGTCTCTTCAATGTATTTTTTGCGAAACAGGTTTTAATCTTGTTGGGCGTAAAATGTCCTTTCCATGTGACAGCATCGTCATACACACGTCTTCATTTAGAAGTGGACGGTTTACCTTGTCAGAAGTAAATTGTAGGGATGCACGATATATCGGTGAATATATCGGAATCGGCCGATATTAGCTAAAAATGCCAACATCGGTATTGGCCCGATGTCTAGTTTAACGCCGATGTTAAAAACCGATGTCAAAGCTACCGTGTATATAAAGTAGGTACATAACGTAATGATGCCACGTAAAATTTTGCGCTACACATGCAACACAGCATTCCTAACCTAGCCCACAATGTCTGCTGTGTGGATCAAGCAGTCATTTGAAAGAGTAACAACATTTCATAGAGAAATTTCATCCATTAAAGCCAAGATAATGGAATTCATTGCCCTTGACAATCAACTGTTCTCTGTTGTAGGTGATGTTGGCTTTCGCCGACTGGTCAAGCACCGGTACACACTACCAAGTGCGCTATTTTTCAGATGTTGCCCTATCGGAGTTACACAGTAATAGTGCCACTGCTATTAGCTTCACGACATTCATACTATGGAACATCGTTTGGGTCTTTTCGTGTAGAAAAAGATACAGTAGCACTGTCAAAGTTGTACCAAAAAAGTATGCAAACACCAGCCACGAACGATGTGTTTACAATACCGCGTTGGTAATATTTGTTTGACCGCAACTTCTGGGGTAGCTAGCTAGCTTTAGCATGGTACCTAGCTAGCACCAATACAACCAGCCTGAAAACAATGACCAGTAGAAACTGCAGTCATTTTCATTATTCTTAGCAATGATTTAGGAATCCTTGTAAGTATTAGCTAGGTTGCCACTTGTTGTTCGGCTAATTGAAATTGAACTTCAGTTCATGAAAATAACTAGCTAGCCAGTTACTTAACCCTGTTGCCCAAAGCTAACGATATAAGCAACCAGCTAGCTTCATCTGGCTAGTGAGGGTCGAACGGCCCGGGTTATGTGTGAAGCTAGCCACAATAAGGATTAGTCGAATTTGCAGTTTGCCTTCAAAATAAAAGTGTCATTGACAGTGATGCAAATGAATACAAATAGTAGAATTATGCCATACTTTTATCTTGAAGGTTAACCGCAAAGTCCAATATTGTGGCTAATCCTTATTGTGGCTATCTTCACATAGATGGGTCCGACCACCATTAATCAAATAAGAACTGTCCTATAAATTAGGGTTATTTTAGATGATGACACCTAACTATATAGTTAACTAGCTACTGAAACAGATTGTTTTGTGTTTTTTGACGTGTATCTTTTTTGACACACAAAGACCCAAATGGCGTTCCATAGAAATCCTGGTGGAAAATGAAATGACTGAACAAATGAACAACGAAACAGCACAGCAAGTAAGTGAAAGAAATAGGTTTTGATGATGTTTTACTGGTTATGGGGACATATGTAAATGCCAACAAAATAACTTGTGTGTGTATATACACAGTGGGGCAAAAAAAAACAAGTATTTAGTCAGTCACCAATTGTGCAAGTTCTCCCACTTAAAAAGACGAGAGAGTTACAGGTCTGTCTTGTTTGTAGGTGACCAAATACTTATTTTCCACCATAATTTGCAAATAAATTAATTAAAAATCCTACAATGTGATTTTCTGGATTTTTTTCCTCATTTTGTCTGTCATAGTTGAAGTGTACCTATGATGAAAATTACAGGCCTCTCTCATCTTTTTAAGTGGGAGAACTTGCACAATTGGTGGCTGACTAAATACTTTTTTGCCCCACTGTACATATATATAACATTTCTTTAACTAGGCAAGTCAGTTAAGAACAAATTCTTATTTACAATGACGGCCCGGACGACACTGGGCCAATTGTGCGCTGCTCTATGGGACTCCCAATCACGGCCGGATGTGATACAGCCTGGATTCGAAACAGGGACTGTAATGGCGCCTCTTGCACTGAGATGCAGTGCCTTAGACCGCTGCGTCCGTGTGTGTTAAGTATTTAACTGTACAAGAATGAATAAATTATGCATAATATCAGTTATCGGTATCATTTTTGGGGGGGAAGGGTCAAGTAAAATATCGGGTATTGGCCTAAATGTAGTATCGGTGTATCACTAGTAAGTTGATATTTCAACTGAAGTTACTGTGATGACATTTATGACGGATGTGAAGTTCCTGGGCTGGCGTGGTTACGCTTGTTCTGCGGTTGTGAGGCCTGTTGGATGTACTGCCAAATTCTTAAAACAACATTGGAGGCGGATTATGGTAGAGAAATTAACATTTAATTCTCTGGCAAAGGCTCTGTTGGACATTCCTGCAGTCAGTATGCCAATTATATGGTCCCTCAACTTGAGACATCTGTGGCATTGTGTTGTGACAAAACTGCACATTTTAGATTTGCATTTTTATTGTGCCCAGCACAAGGTGCACCTGTGTAATGACCATGCTGTTTAATCATCTTCTTGATATGGAACACCTATCAGGTGGATGGATGATCTCTGCAAATGAGAAATGCTCACTATCAGGGATGTAAACAAATTTGTACACAAAATCTAAGAGAAATAAGATTTTTATGCATATGGAACATTTCTGGGATTTTTTATTTCAGCTCATGAAAAATGGGACCAACACTTTACATGTGTTTATATTTTTGTTCAATATATCTACAGTATGTTGTCCTGATCACATCCCTGATGTGTGTGTCGTCTGTCACTTGCAGTTGGCTTAACGTGAGCGTGGCCAACCTGACCTGTACCCTGCGGGTCCTGCAGGAGGTGTGGCATGGGGGCAGCCTACCAGCCCAGCACCCCCCGGCGCACAGCCACCAACAGAAGGAGGACACCAAGCAGCAATCCATGCACTGCCTCATGAAACTACTACCAGGCAAGTGATTACTAATAACGAAGAGGCAGGCTCATGTTCATTAGGCACCAAATGGAAGAAAATGGACTGAAACCAGGAGGGATTATGGACATGTTCAATAAGAAAAGCTCATTTTAGTTTTTACGTTCAAATGTACTATTTTATGAACATTACAAATAAACAGGACCCAGGAGTTTATCCTGACCTTGTGACCTGACCATGAAAAATAAACTAGGTTGTAACTTTGGTCCATTACAGCAAATGATCAGGAAAAAACCCTGGCCCATACTCGCTCATTCCTATCTACCTCTGCAAACATACAATTAATTTGTATTACGGTGGTTTATATTGCTTATGTGCAATACAATTCAATTTTGTAAACTAATTATTGATTTTTCTAAGAAGCCATTTCAGGGACTGCTGGTCTTACTTTATCCAACTAGCTATGTTTTTAGTTAATATATTTTTGGTGACCTTGGCTGTTCTGATTTCTCTGTGGAGTCCTATATGGCCTCTCAGTTCTATATTTGTACTCTTCTGTGTTTACAGATCTGCTCTCAGAAGTGCTGTGCTCGGACAAATACAGACTAAGCCAGCAGACTGCACTGGAATCTCTGCAGAACCCTTACATAAACAGGTGACCACACACACAAAAAACAAAGTCATATACACTACGTCACTTGCCTGTCTGTCTGGCTATGATTTAAAGAGCCTGACATCATGGTCTTACAATAGATTATGAAGGAACATGGCATGAGGAGTTGATAAAGGGTTCTAAAGCTAAGTGATGAGCTGGTTGTGAATCAGTGGGCATCAGCCAAGCTTTATAGCGTGTTCCATATGATATACCTCTTTCCAGACACGTTTCCATTGGGTCAAGCTGATGATTTATACATTGCCAGCCCTTTGTTCTTAAGATGCATCAGTTTTGATTATAGCGGCATGCATCACCCTAATCTTCTTATTGAAATGTTCAAATAAGGTGTGTGTGCGTAAGGTACAGTATAATATATTTACGACTCAACTAAGTCCCTGTAGTGTTTGAAACATGCTGTTAAAATCACGAGAGTTGTCTCAGGAATTTTCTTCACTGGAACGAAGAACACGGCCAATTGTAAGGATTCCATTGCTGAAGTAATTTGGCTCGTTGAACCTCGTAGGAGCTTAGGTTTTGGTCCTCTTCGGCTGTATGCTTTCGCCTAAATCATGCCTTGATGTGAATGGGGGAATTTTTTTTGTTGCAGAAATATCAGGTTGTGATTTGGCCCATTGTAAAACTCGCAAGCCCCAAATGATGAAGTTTTCAACATTTTAAACAAACTTAAAATGTCCACCTGTAACTGTCGATACTTAAATGGTGGATACTTTTGGAGGAAATGTTGGAGAGTTGATTTCTGGGAGACCCCTGACCTTTAACCTGTGACTCTTACCCTGTACAGACACTTGGTCTACTGTATCTGGGACCTTTTCCTCAAGTTCCTCATCCCTGAAACATCTGAGGAAAACGTTCAGAAAACCCTGCTGCAAAGTCTCTCCAAAAACGCAGAGAAACTACCACCATGAAAGTCGTGGGAGCAATACTGGTGTACACACGCACACACACACGCGTTTAACAACTGTCAGTGAATAGCCCTCTGAAAGTCCAGCATATGTATCTGTAACGGCTTTCTTCCTGGGAAGGAGAGGACCAAAGCGCAGCGTGGTGAGTATTCATCTTATTTAATAATAAATACAAACTGAACACTTCAAATACAAAATAACAAATGTGGCAAAACCGAAACAGTCCTAACTGGTGCAGAAAACACAAAGACAGGAAACAACCACCCACAAATCCCAACACAAAACAGGATACCTAAATATGGCTCCCAATCAGACACAACGACTAACACCTGCCTCTGATTGAGAACCATATCAGGCCAAACACAGAAACAGACAAACTAGACATCCAACAAAGAATGCCCACTCAGATCACACCCTGACCAAACAAAACATAGAAACATACAAAGCAAACTATGGTCAGGGTGTGACAGTATCTGGATAAATTCCATTATTCATGTGTCCCCACCTTTAACTCTGACATTTTGGACCCGAGGTCATCCGGGTCTGTCTCTGATTTAGTCCATAACATTTGTGGGTCTCAAACATCGGCCACACATCCGGAGCAGCTTTGATTACCCCACACCTGTTTTCTGTTTGATCAGAATACGTGTCTGATCTCCAAAAGCCCAAACACACGCACGTGTGGGAAAAGCTGCCTTCCCAAACTTCCCAAATCCATCCTTTTTCCTGCTTCCTAAAGCCTCCAGCTTTGGACCAAACTCATTTCAGATTTACTCCACACCAACATGATCCCTTGTGGTCTTTCTATATTCTATTGGAGAAGTCCAATTAGATTGTTTCCCCACATCAGGCTTACTGTGTCGTGCTTTGCCCTTTCGGGATGACTTGCCTATGTGTTCCCTGTTATATGCCGCTATTCCTTTTGATCCCTTGGCCCTACACCAAGCTGCACATGTGCTGTGTTGCATTCATCCTCTACTCCCTTACTCCTGAGGCCTGGCTCGTACTGATATGGTCCACGGACATGTTTCTGTTGAAATGGTCACTCACATGTTTTGAACTTGGATTTTAAAGCACTTGATAGCCACTTTTCCCATGGATCTGACATGGTTGTTTTAAATAATATACTCTACAAGTACATGCAATTTTCAGTGGTCTCTCTGCTACTTTTTAAAACGATGATATATTTTATGAGTACCACCAACACAGTGAATGGGAAAATGGATTCAAAGGGAACTCCCTCAACTGGTGATTTGCTGAATGTGCTGGAGGGCTGTGATTGGTTAATGGCCTATAATGTAAATGTTGATGTATAGCGTTTATCATTTCTTTGAAAGTAGTAGAGCCCACTCTGGAAATGTGATGTTTTCGAAGAGTATATTGTTTCAAGCAATATGTTTAAAAATAAGCTAAATCAAAAAGGGCACTTTTGAGATATTAATGTGAAAAAATGTATTTCAGATTATAGCCATAATGAATGTTTCAGAGGAGTATAATGACACCATGATGTCTGTACCATGTACCGTTTACTGATCATAGGGTCTTACAGGAGGCATGTATAGGTAGGTCTAAAAAGGGCCTAAAATGGCCACTTTTCTCAAAAAGCATGTTACACATCCTTCCTCCCAATTAAGTTTTTATGCGAGAATTGCCAGAACAATCTGAGATGCCCAAAATATTTTTGGGCCATGCTGATGTGTAATCGCCTATCTATGCCTAACCTATGTCTTTGAAACTGGCACAAAGACTTCTCAACATTGCATGAAACAAGATGTTCACCGTGTTTAACAATCCCCACTCTTACTGATGCTTATTAATGCCTTTAAATGTGTACGGTAGGTCTGATGCCAGGTAAAGCTCATGCAGGCAGCATAGTAGCATACATCTCATATCAGAGGTCCAATACGTCCAACACAATCTGCTGCACTCAACTTTGTCTTTAAATAATATATGTCATTCTTTATTTCTGTATTCTTGTTAACGTGATTGACTTATTTGATTGTGTCTATAACTTGTTTGTTTGATTGTAATAATGCTTTCGGTGAAAATGTATATTGATCAAAAATAATGAGAGGGATACCAGTAGTACAGAAGAGAAGGATATGAATACCTGTAGGAAATGCTTTTAAATTGCCTTAAACATTGCTGGAAGAGGTCTCGCCTGTCTTTACTATGGAGTCTGTGGACATGCCTTTTGTAGATCGTGTCATAAAGTAGTAGCAAACCCCAGTGACAAGGCGTGTTCTAATGTTGTGTACTGTGATGTTTATTCCCTCCTGAACACATTCCTAGCTGTTACCTCTGTTCCTGTTGAATCCTTTGTGATGAACATTAGGGTTAGCTTGCATTCTGCAAGACCATTGTCCTGTCCTCAAATGTATCCCGTCACATGAAATGTTCAACACGTAACTCATTTAACAGAATTCTGAGTGCTTTTCTCACACGGAACACACTGCAAATCTGAACGTTTGTTACGTGGCTTTTGTTACAAGTTGTTCGAGTACTGAATTTTTGTTGTTGTTGTGTCAAATGATATTATGTCCTCTGTATGGTGCCATTTATAGACACAATAATATGTTTACCCTCACGATAAAAATAAGTTATCAGTGATTAATTAACTTACAGAAGAGGTATTGTTTGCCATTTGTTTGGTTTCTCGTCAGAAGGGTTCTGCTTCCAATGGCTACTAGTCTCGCCGTTTCTCAGTAACTTCCCTTTTGTCAACACCAAAGCTCTTTCTCAACTGTATTTTCTCAATTCCTCTTGTCCTCTCTCCTTGCCTCCTCAAAACACATTGGAGGAGAAGGTCAGAGGGGAGGGAGCTAGGAATCGAGAAAATACAATTTACCACGTGTCTGATTTGACATTACAATCCCAATTCAGTTTACACCCGTCAGACTTTGGGTGCCATTTGACATATTAATGCTTTGAATGTGACTCTTTGTAACTCTGTCAGTGTGGTATAACTGGACTCAAAACAGGGTTTTACATTTGCTGGTGTTGATAATTTCCAAAACCAATAAAATGACCAAAATTTGATTAGTGTACATTATTTGTCATTCAATTATTATCAAACTAGGCTTTTAAAAATGTATACGTTTGATGACAAGCCTTTTATAATGTTATTACATGTTATGTCTCTCTACATAGCAGATTTGCCTCAATGACACAAAATGGTTGTTAATAGTTTGAATCATTATGAGAAGACTTTTATAAGGTGGTCACACATGTTTATGACAACAACTCTACAATGCATTTAAACCACATCCCAATGCATTCTATGTCTTAGTGTCGGCTAAAGTGTTATTAACATTTAACATGGATGCAAACATTTTTTCCAGACCATAACAGCGAGGTCATTGAGGCTGAGGGCCAGTAGTTTCTTTTGATTTGAGCATTTCATTGGCTAAATCATTTACAACTCATAGCCATATAGCCAGCATGGCCCCATTAAGAAGAGCCAGAATGTGTTCATGACTAGAACATAGGTAATCCATCTTCTTTAGGCAATGGCCCAGAGCTGCAACATCAAACACAGTCATTGCCTCTCTACCTGAGAGCTCTATTGGCCTTTGTCTCTCTGTGTTGATCAAACGAGAGGCTATACCATAAATTAACACAGGTGTGAAGAGAGAAAACACTGTCTGCAAGGCGTCCATGCCCTGATCCCGATGACGCCGTCTTTTAACCAAAGCCGTATGGTGAGTCAAGGGGGAGCACCTGTTGACTGGAGAACACTGGTATTCTGTGCAGGGTCTGCTTTGCCCATAGCACTACTAGTTTATATTTACGTGTTATCAAGGAACATTGAATCAGAACACACCAATCTGGTCTGTGTTCATTAGGGCATGCATCTGAAACAGTTTTTAAAAGTTTCGCAACGGAAATAAAAATGAGTGGCTTACAGTTCATTTATTTAGCAGACACTCTTCAGTCCAGGTAGTCCCTCCCAGTTTCAGCCAACTCTTATGTTTGGTGCCAGATGAACATGACCCTGGTCTTCTTAGCATTGGTCCCTTGTTGAAGTTACAAAACCAATTGCATGCAACCACCAACCAATGAGAGCCAAATATTTTGCTGTCTCCAAAGGGGTGGGACATTCTAATGTTCATGGCCTACTCTGGAGTCTAAAAGCCCAATGTAATATTATACTAGACACAACATTGGGTGAACGTTGCACGCACTGTAGGGATGATAGTGGCCAAAGCAATATATTTATTGATTCATCTAATGAAACAATCCCTCTAGGGTGTGGGTCTCGCAGCCTCAGCATGTTCTCATGTTCTCCAGTGATCTCTTACGAAACGATAGCTGTAACAAACATGCACACAGCCACACAAACGCACGCACACACACTGCTTTGTGGCCCACTGTGAGAAGGAGAGTTTAACTTTGCATATACAGTGGGGCAAAAAAGTATTTAGTCAGCCACCAATTGTGCAAGTTCTCCCACTTAAAATTATGAGAGAGACCTGTAATTTTCATCATAGGTACACTTCAACTATGACAGACAAAATTAGAAAAAAAATCCAGAAAATCACATTGTAGGATTTTTAATAAATGTATTTGCAAATTATGGTGGAAAATAAGTATTTGGTCACCTACAAACAAGCAAGATTTCTGGCTCTCACTTCTTCTTTAAGAGGCTCCTCTGTCCTCCACTTGTTACCTGTATTAACGGCACCTGTTTGAACTTATCCGTATAAAAGACACCTGTCCACAACCTCAAACAGTCACACTCCAAACTCCACTATGGCCAAGACCAAAGAGCTGTCAAAGCACACCAGAAACAAAATTCGTAGACCTGCACCAGGCTGGGAAGACTGAATCTGCAATAGATAAGCAGTGGGAGCAATTATTAGGAAATGGAAGACATACAAGACCACTGATAATCTCCCTTGATATGGGGCTCCACGCAAGATCTCACCCCTGGGGTCAAAATGATCACAAGTCCCAGATCCACACGGGGGGACCTAGTGAATGACTTGCAGAGAGCTAGGACCAAAGTAACAAAGCCTACCATCAGTAACACACTACGTCGCCAGGGACTCAAATCCTGCAGTGCCAGACGTGTACCCCTGTTTAAGCCAGTACATGTCCAGGCCTGTCTGAAGTTTGCTAGAGAGCATTTGGATGATCCAGAAGAAGATTGGGAGAATGTCATATGGTCAGATGAAACCAAAATATAACTTTTCGGTAAAAACTCAAAGAATGCTGAGTTGCATCCAAAGAACACCATACCTACTGTGAAGCATGGGGGTGGAAACATCATGCTTTGGGGCTGTTTTTCTGCAAAGGGACCAGGACGACTGATCCGTGTAAAGGAAAGAATGAATGGGGCCATGTATCGTGAGATTTTGAGTGAAAACCTCCTTCCATCAGCAAGGGCATTGAAGATGAAACATGGCTGGGCCTTTCAGCATGACAATGATCCCAAACACACCGCCCGGGCAACGAAGCATTTCAAGGTCCTGGAGTGGCCTAGCCAGTCTCCAGATCTCAACCCCATAGAAAATCTTTGGAGGGAGTTGAAAGTCCGTGTTGCCCAGCAACAGTCCCAAAACATCACTGCTCTAGAGGAGAACGGCATGGAGGAATGGGCCAAAATACCAGCAACAGTGTGTGAAAACCTTGTGAAGACTTACAGAAAACATTTGACCTCTGTCATTACCAACAAAGGGTATATAACAAAGTATTGAGATAAACTTTTGTTATTGACCAAATACTTATTTTCCACCATAATTTGCAAATAAATTCATAAAAAATCCTACAATGTGATTTTCTGGATTTTTTTTCTCATTTTGTCTGTCATAGTTGAAGTGTACCTATGATGAAAATTACAGGCCTCTCTCATCTTTTTAAGTGGGAGAAATTGCACAATTGGTGGCTGACTAAATACTTTTTTGCCCCACTGTACATGTGAAACCAAAAATCCCAATAATTCAACGTTTTGTCTTATAGATCAGTTTGAAAAAAATGATAATAATCTGCCGACGCGCCTTGCCAAGTTCCCCACTGTGCCCTGAAGACAGATGGTTCTCTTCCAATGGCAACAAGTAAAATGGATGAAACCTGTAGACCTCCCATAATTGAAATCAGAACAGACCCTTGGAAGAGATTGTTCTGTTCTTGCTTGCATAATACCAAACTGTTTTATACCGAATGGCATTATATGACCATGAAGTATAATCCAATGGCGATAAACGATTAACTCTTAAAATCTAGTCAAACCTGATAACGAACAGGGTCATTGTCACATGGTCTTTTAGGTTCCTCCTTTGGAGTGCCCAATATGACAAATCAGACAATTATTTCATTCATTAATGATCTTTTCTCAAAGTACACATACTAAACATGATCGTCAAATCCAAGCCCCCCTTTTTTTATTGACAACCTGTGAACCGGTGAATTGTTTTACATGGCAGGGGTAGACGAAGCAGCCGCGTCTAGGGACATGCTGTAATGCTGCCAGTCAGAGAGGCCCCTTAGAGACCCTGCTGCTCTCTGACCATCGTTCTACGTGAGAGAGAGCCCATAATAACCATGGTGATGACTACCCGCAACTCCCCACACCTCCAGCTTCACCCAAGACCATCATCATCATCACTGCATCTGTTATCCAACATGGAGATGATCTAAATGATTGTTTATCATGAAAATCTCCCATCCAACCAAGGGCAAATGTTTAGATAGATTTTCTCTGTCAATGTTTCCATGAAGTGCCTGGGATCCACATCAACTGATCTATATCGTGTTTCCACTGTTTTTTCTCTCTCCCTCTACTCTCGTGAACGTTTCAGTGACAGCTTTGATTAGAATGAATGCTTACGTAACAGCTGGGTGAAGTGGAGATGATAAAAGGGGAATCATTTTGTCTGACTAGGCTATACACAATAGTTCTGGTCTGGAACTGTGGTTAAGAGGGCGGTTTTCTGAACCATTAAGGCTTGGCCTGCCTCCTTAAACATACACAGAGGCTAGTGGTATATCACACTCTATACATACTATACACACAAGGGGAAGTGGTATGCATAGAAATAGGATTACCAGAAGGGACAACGACCCTTAGACCACAACAATTTGACTGGAACACTCATGGGTACACTCAGTATGACAGACCTGGTATTCTGATGCATAATTATATTTCTATAGGGGTACGTACATCACAAAACTCAAAGCTCCCATGCAAAGATCTGACACAAATGGGTGGGCAAGCCCCTACACAATAGTCATGGACAGACAAAGCTGCTTAGTGTAGCCTAGCTACCCTGACAATGGCTGTCCCTCATACAAACATAACAATCGGTGTATGTGTCAGCCCATCTATCAAACAATGTGAACTATGTTAAGGTTTACATGTAGTTATAAAGATGTCATATTAACATTCAGCTCTGTAAATGTTTGCTACAGTATGATGAATGAGTGAGCTTGAGATCCTGGTAAATGCGCTCTGTCTTATGCAAGGTGGCAGTCATTTGAATGGGATTGTTCCTTCAGAGGCCCTGTTCTATTGAATAGGCCAGCTATTCCTGGAGAGATATGCTGGCTGTGTTCCAAATGGCACATAGTTCACTACTTTTGACCGGCGCTGAGTATCTTCTTTTATCAATCTGTGGGGGGTTCTGTGATGTGGCTGTGAGCCAGGGAACAGTTTGACTATCTACAGTACGTATAGTACATGCCTCTGCAGGCTACACTTCACGACTGCACTTTTCCACATCTCCCACTCTTTAGAAGGAATTTGTAAAATTGTGCCTCGTTTAATCAGAAACCGAGTGCAATAGAGGAGATTGATTTTGCGTTGTCTCATGTGCACTGGTTGCAGAGAATCATAAGTGTGTCTCAAATGACACCATATTCCCTATTTAGTGCGCTACTTTTTTAACCAGGGCCCGTTAGGACACAGCCTCAGTGTTGGGGTGAAAGGAGATACTTATGGATACACCATAACCTCACATTTACAGACTGTCAGGACTGGGTCGCTGTGGCAACTGAGAGGGTAAAAGCTTTTAGCTGTCAGAGACTTATATGACAGTGACATGTAGGCCCCAGGAAGCAGGCTTTCAGGCCAACCTATCTTCACACACATATCCAGAGCAAAGCCTGTGGTTGCTGGGGTGAAGCCCCCCCCCGCCTGCCCGCACCACAATACAGAAGCTTATTCTTCACAGGAGAGTGGAACAAGTGAATCGATGAAGCTCCCTTACTGTGGAGGGACATTGAGAAGGAAAGTAAGGATATTGAAAATTTGCAGGTTTGCGCTATGCAGAAAGCTTGAACATTTGGGAGAGAAAATATGTCTGTTTCCCAGCATGGGATAACTTCCTTGAGAGAGGGAACAAACAAAGGAGAGAGGAGAGAGAAAAAATAAACAATTTAGAGAGGAGAGGATATAGAATAGTATGTCTCCATTTTGACTTTGAAATATACAGTGTATATTTTTAAGATTAATTCACTCAGTTCCAAAGGTGACTTTTATGTTATTTCACCCATTAGCTATTTCCCCAAGAGAGCAAACAGTAAGTTGAAAAAGAAAGAATAATTCAGACACAACTTTTTCAGTGGCGCAGCACAATTTGATCATCCGTACAGTTAGTTGCTCAGGTTCTGGGTGTGACTAGGCCATAGCATTGATGCAAGGCATGCATGCATGGATAGGGCTCTCCAGATGGATGGTGCCCACAGGTATTTGTTGTTGGCGCACAGCATCGAGTTTTAATAGAGTAAATAAAAGAAAGACTTGTTTAAGATCAGCAGGAACCCCACCAGTCTTCATGTCCTCATTTACATCGAAAACATATGTTTCCAGTGAAAGTTACGCAATCTCTACACTTTGAATCTCCAACAGTATTTGACACGCTTTGGGTTTTTGGCAGTGTTGAAAGGCACATTGTGCCTGTTTTCTTTTGTTTTCTTTTATGTAGAAACACGTGCCTGGCAGAAATTCCTGCTGGGACTGAAAAAGAAGGAAGTTCAAGTTGAGTCTTTTAAGCCTGCTTAGGTTACTAGTAATACCACAAATGTGGACTTATTTGTAACCTATATGTTTTCTGTATAATGTGTCTCACATTGCGGCTATTATTTTAACCTCTCTCCTGTTCATTGTTATAGTGACTTTATACATAGAATCCATGAGCATGATATATGCTATATTATAAACTGGGTGGTTCGAGCCTTGAATGCTGATTGGCTGACAGCCGTGGTATATCAGACCGTATACCACAGGTATGACAAAACACACATTTTTACTGCTCTAATTACATTGATAAACAATTTATAATAGCAATAATGCACCTCTGGGGTTAGTGATATATGGCCAATATACCACGGCTAAGGGTTGTTCTTAAGCACAACACTACGCTGAGTGCCTGGGCACAGCCCTTAGCCCTGGTATATTGGCCATATACCACACCCCCCCCGGGCCTTTTTGCATAAATATAAACATGTATACATAGTTTACCATATACATTACCTTTAATCCTACACCTTATTCTCAGAAAATGATTTCCTTTTTACATGACTGCACTGCATACCAGAGTCACATCTGCTGTATACTGTACCACACCTCTCCTACTAAATGTTATTGTAATGTTGATGAAACACACTATACCATTAGTTCAAACTATAAACTTCAGTCATCCATGAGACTGTGTCTTTATTGAGCCACACACTCTGACTGGTATGATTCCTGGCTGTGTGTGTGTTCAGTACAGTATGTGACAGCACTAGAGGGTGAGGAGGGTCACTTTGCTGTACAACATTGCCCTCTGGTGCTTATCATGTTCCTGTCATATGGTCAAGGTACAGTATGTCGCTTGCTTCTCAAGGACAAACTCCCTGCTCTATATCCGTAGCAGCTACACAAATAGTATCCAGTGTATCTTTTCCAATGTCAGTGTAGATATTCAGGTTAAACTGTGCAAATCATTTCCATTGCAACTAGAAAATACAGAAGGGTCATTCTCTGTACTGTACTGGATTGATAGTTATCTGGGTAATTAATGAAACACTAGTTCTCCCCTGGTATCACACGAGTTTAAGCAACAACTTAAACTTTTTACATAAAAATAAATGACTTATGCCCATCTTTATGTTCATATCATTTTTCTTGGTTGTAAGTGAGCACATTTGCCCCTAGGTGGAGCTTTAGCCAAATAGTTGAGTTTTAGTGCAAATCCACAGGATTGATGTATCAACCACAGGGAGGCATTATCATAAAACATTGGGATCCACCTGTTACCGTAACTTCTTATCTCTTCTATTAGTCACCTCCTTTTAGAGCGTTTTTATATACTCTTAATCGATTCCCCTCCTTGGGCCTACAAATACTTTTGTAGTAGTACATGACAGTTGTACAACTGAAATGTTTCTTCCACATTAATCCAGCCCCTCTGAATCAGAGAGGTGCGGGGGGCTGCCATAATCGACATCCACAGCACCCGGGGGTTAACTTCCTGGCTCAGAACAACAGATATTTACCTTGTCAGCTCAGCGATTTGATCCAGCAACCTTTCGGTTACTGGCCCAACGCTCTAACCACTAGGCTACCTGTAGTAGTACAACTCATTTAGTAGTTTCTAGTTTCTGCATGTGCAGTCAGATAAGCATCACTGTACTCTGTATGTTGTACTTTGTTTGATGACGAGAAAGGGCTGACCACACGATGCGAGGAATACAGTCGTTTCGTTCAGAGGATTCAGATGTAAATATCAGTTTGACAGTGTCGCAATGCGGCTGGAAGTCATAGACTGAGAAAATGCTCTCACTCACAGCTGTGACCAAAATCGTGTCTCTTTCTTTCCTATAATTGACGGCACCTGTCTTTTCGAATGGACTATGTTTGTTTTGATTGCGCCAACAAAATGAGATCTCCGATGACTGTGGTATTGAAAATGCCCTCAGCAATTTCAATATTCCTTCATAACAGATCATTAGATGGTAATTTAGTTTCTGTCCTTAGGTTAGTCTGAACATTGTTATGTTATAATCAACAGTGGCGGTCTGGTATGGAATCTATCACTATTGCTGCCAAATCTAACGGGTGCATAGAATGCCACGAATGTCGGACAAAAGCCCCAAACAAATCACAGATCTTGGTGCTAATGATCATACAGCTCATTAGTCATACCATGCTGTAACAAAAACATACTGCTCTCCTGAATAACCTAAGTATCTGACTCATTTCATCCATCTTTGTATTTGTGGTTGCACTTTACACGTGGGATTCTTTTTAGCCCAGTGTGCAGCTGTACTCAAGTTTGTTTTCTTTCACATTAAATCAACAGTTTCCTCTGGTAAAGTTGCTTCCCACTGGGCACAGACGTCAATTCAACGTCTATTCCACATGGGTTCAAAGTCATTTAATTGAAATGACGTGGAAACAACGTTGATTCAACCAGTGTGTGCCCTGTGGGTTGTTTGCTCAAGGACATTTGAAATCTAACATGGCTGCCAATCAAAATTATAATACATACAGTATACAATAGTCAAGACATTCCAGAAACTCACAATCAATGTTAACTTTATGCGCAGCACAGTACAACACAGTGGAAGAATACAGTGTCAGAATTCTGTGACTGTGCTCGTGCAGGTATCTGTGGGTCTGTTTTTGGCTGTCATCGGAGGTAGTTGCCTGTGTTGGAAGAATGTGTCCTCTAACTTACAAGTTTAGTGTTCACTATTGCTAGCTAGAGATGCAATACAACAGAACTTTCCATGTGTTACAATTTTA
Organism: Oncorhynchus tshawytscha; assembly: GCF_018296145.1. Lineage (NCBI taxonomy): Eukaryota > Metazoa > Chordata > Actinopteri > Salmoniformes > Salmonidae > Oncorhynchus > Oncorhynchus tshawytscha. The sequence continues at coordinate 59,460,004 of NC_056441.1, forward strand.
TAGGTCAGATTGAATACAGCTGGAAGTGACATAATATAGCCTGATGTTTGCACATTTGTGTGACAACTTCCATTGAGGGTATTATCCAGTTGTACCTGTCTATACTATTGTGCCCGTGAGTTGTTGATTTATGATACCATGTTAATATACTGTAGCCCCTCATGATGTTTCAGCTGTTGCTCTTTAGTCAGTTAAAGAGAAAGCCCCTACACAAGGAGGGATGAAGCCAGCTCAGCGCATCTGGTCTCCAGTGCGTCTCCTCGGTCCGTGTTATATGGCACCAGCCCTACGCACTGTGTCTCCCGTGGGTCTGCACAGCCCAGTGCGTCCTGTGTCTGCGCCCCACAAGTACCGGGCTAAAATCAACATCCAGCCAGGACTGGTTGTTCAGGCCCTTAGTTCGAGACCTCCAGTGCGCCTCCACGGACCGGTCTATCCTGTGCTTCCTCCAAGGACCAGGCCTCCAGTAGATTTCTCCAGCCTGGTGAGTACTATGCCTGTTCTAAGAACCACATTTCCTGTGTGTCCCTCCAGTCCAGATCTGCCAGAGCCTCCCTCCAGTCCGGACGCCCCAGAGCCTCCCTCCAGTCCGGACGCCCCAGAGCCTCCCTCCAGTCCGGACGCCCAAGAGCCTCCCTCCAGTCCGGACGCCCAAGAGCCTCCCTCCAGTCAGGAGCTGCCAGAGCCGACCGTCAGTCAGGAGCTGCCAGAGCCGACCGTCAGTCAGGAGCTGCCAGAGCCGACCGTCAGTCAGGAGCTGCCAGAGCCGACCGTCAGTCAGGAGCTGCCAGAGCCGACCGTCAGTCAGGAGCTGCCAGAGCCGACCGTCAGTCAGAGTCACCTTCCACTCCGGCTGTCACGTCCTGACCTTAGTTCCTTTTTTTATGTCTCTATTTTAGGTTGGTCAGGGCGTGAGTTGGGGTGGGCATTCTATGTTTTGTTCTATGTTGTATTTCTATGTGTTTGGCCTGGTATGGTTCCCAATCAGAGGCAGCTGTCAATCGTTGTCTCTGATTGAGAACCATACTTAGGCAGCCTGTTTTCGCCCTGGAGTTGTGGGTAGGTGTTTTCTGTCTCTGTCTCAGACAGGACTGTTTCGTTTGTTCCGTTTTGTTCTTTTTGTTCTAGTGTTCATTGTAATTAAAAGATCACGAACATGTACCACGCTGCACCTTGGTCCTCTCCTTCTCCTTCCAACAGCCGTTACAGAAGTCAAAGAAGGGGTTAACTCATGTATGAGTGGTGCCATTACCGTGACCCCAAATGACTGTGACCCCAGAGCCAACCGAAGGAAAGAAAAGGGGACTTATTTGGATATAATTTGTTCCTATTAAAATGGCTCTTTTATAGGAAGACCTGATGGCTATCAGATAGACTTCTTAGATGGCAGCTGATTGTACGGTGCTTCTGATTGGTCGATGATCAAAGCCTGAACCTTGTTTGACCCTGTCAGGCTGCAGCTTGATCTGCAGCAAAGATTTACATATGGCCATTTAAAAGAAGATTGAGCAGAGCATTACTTGTTATCTGTCAACGGACGACAACAGCAAATACTGCACAGTGCTGTCATGAGTTTATTGCCAAGTGAACTCCCATTGGCATATCCTCAAGCTAACGCTAAATCCTTTGTTTCTGTGCTTGGTCCAGAGTTGTTATAGAACAATAGCAAAGATGTGCTTTCTTTATAAGTCAGTGGCATTTTGTACAATTTATACTTTTGTTTTGAGTTGCATGACAAGGGGGAAAACTTTTATTTAGTTAATCAATTTAACTTAGTAGAAGGTAGAAATCGTCCCCCTCAGATGGAGTGAATCAAATTTCATGCTTCCACTTTTTGTCAGCAGTGATGAATTGATTTAATAAAATAGGATTTGGTTTTGGCAGTTCAAAAGCTGTAGCGAGACACTTTATTGCATCTGCCTTTCCTCTGGTGACGGATGGTCTAATCAAACCTGACCTGCTGCATTGAAATCCACTCTACTTCCCATATCATCCTACAAAGTAACCCTTAACCATTCACCCAAACCATCATTCATTATTTACCCCAAATGCAACGATACCTAACCTGTCCCAGATCTATTTGTGTTGTCTTGCCAACTCCTATGGCCATTGATCACACCAGGAGATGGAAAGACAGCAGAAACAAATCTGGGACCAGGCAAAATGATACCCACTTCCAAAGGGTACATCAATGTATGGCTATAGTCTCACCACTGACAAGACCATCTGCAAGAGTGGTGTTGCTGCTTCTCAGGAGTCTGCTATGTGTTTGTTGAATTCCCAATTAATGGCACTCTCTTGTCTTTCAGCTGCAGCGGCTGTCTTTTTCAATCATCCTTCTCTAACAGACAGGTCAGGAAAGGCTCAGCTGGCCTTGGAGTTTCAATCACAGAAAATAATTGGAAATATTGGGTCCTTATTTAAGATGTTAAAGTTAGATTGAGTGAGACCAATGATTTAAATATACACTAGATGACTGATAGGGGGTGCTGTGTTGAAGCCACCGTGCCTCCATCTTGGCACTCCCACCATTGTAAAAATATTTTGGAAGCTATAGAAATGTATGTATTAATGTCTACATTTGTGTAACCGTTCTCTTGTGGTGAAGGAGAGGAGGACCAAAACGCAGCGTGTTGGTTATTCATGTTTCTTTAATGAAGACACTATACATGAATAAACTAACGAAAACAATAAACGTGAGAACTCAAAACAGCCCTATCTGGTGCAAAACACAAAGACAGGAACAATCACCCACAAACACACAGTGAAACCCAGGCTACCTAAATATGGTTCCCAATCAGAGACTATGACTAACACCTGCCTCTGATTGAGAACCATATCAGGCCAAACACAGAAACAGACAAACTAGACACACAACATAGAATGCCCACTCAGATCACACCCTGACCAAACAAACATAGAAACATACAAAGCAAACTATGGTCAGGGTGTGACAGTACCCCCCCCCAAGGTGCGGACTCCGGCCGCAAAACCTGAACCTATTGGGGAGGGTCTGGGTGGGCATCTGTCCGTGGTGGCGGCTCTGGTGCTGGACGTGGCCCCCACTTCACCATAGTCTTAGTCCGCCAACTTGTCCGCTTCCTTGGCCTCCTAACTACGGCGACCCTACTACATGACCCCACTGGACTGAGGGGCAGCGGCGCCTCTGGGCAGAGGGGGTCTGACGCCTCTGGGCAGAGGAGGTCTGGCGCCTCTGGGCAGAGGGGGTCTGGCGCCTCTGGGCAGAGGGGGTCTGGCGCCTCTGGGCAGAGGGGGTCTGGCGCCTCTGGGCAGAGGGGCGGCTGCTCGGGACAGAGGGGCGGCAGCTCGGGACAGAGGGGCGGCAGCTCGGGACAGAGGGGTGGCTGCTCGGGACAGAGGGGCTCTGGCGGCCCCTGGCTGACTGGCGGCACTGGCTGACTGGCGGCACTGGCGGCTCCTGGCAGACGGGCGGCACTGGCGGCTCCTGGCAGACGGGCGGCACTGGCGGCGCTGGGCAGACGGGCGGCACTGGCGGCGCTGGGCAGACGGGCGGTACTGGCGGCGCTGGGCAGACGGACGGCACTGGCCAGACGGGCGGCACTGGCGGCGCTGGGCAGACGGGCGGCACTGGGCAGACGGGTGGCTCAGGCGGCGCTGGAGAGGAGGAAGGCTCTGGTAGCGCCGGAGAGGCGAGAGACTCCGGCAGCGCTGGAGAGGAGGAAGGCTCTGGTAGCGCCGGAGAGGCGGGAGACTCCGGCAGCGCTGGAGAGGAGGGAGCCCCTGTAAGGATGGACCGGAGAGACAGCCTGGTACGGGGGGCTGCCACCGGAGGGCTGGTGCGTGGAGGTGGTGACGGATAGACCGGACCGTGCCTAAATTTTAAAAAGTACAATTTAAATAAAATTCAAAAGTACAATGTTACTATCCCCACTACAACAAAATATTACTTAAATACATGTAATTTTGTACTTGAAACATTTAATTGAAATACTGTAGAATTCCATTAATTCTTATAGAGGACTGCTCCTACTGGGGAGTGCCAATATGGCCGAACGGTGGCTTCAAAGCCTCTCAATGGCCAATACATAGGATCAACAATCCAGGGTTTATATACATCATGGGTCGAGACAGTTGAGTAACAGACCCTTAGAAAACAATTACTAGACGGAACAAAGCCCCTCAGACTGTGGTAATTTTCCAAGAGGACTTATGGGTATTCTATTTTTATCAACAGACCAGCCATTCTAGGCAGTACTTCATTCTCTTTCCCCCACAGTTTGGAACTCAGGTTGAATGAAGGCAGTTGTCTAACATAATATCTGTTATACATCTCTGGATCCATAATGTGGAGGGATTCATATTTCAGTTTAAATCAACCTGATTATCCACATAATAGTTTCCAAGGATGTGCTTATGCAAAAGAAACATTTGAGTTTTTCTCTTCCCCCTGGATTGTTTCCCATCCATTAACTGAAAACAAAGCCTGAACAGAAACCTAATTTACTTCTTTCCCTCTTTTATTCTCTGAAGAAATACTTTCGTGGCAGTTACCCAAAGTAGTACCGCAGACAACATGAGCAAAGCCGTTACGAACTCTGTATATACCTTGCCAGTGTTATTACACTCAATATACTTGTAATCAGATGAGACTTGGAGTTGTACTGTAATCATGATCGTAGATAATCGTTAAAATCTCAGAAGTGCAAGATGTCAGGAATAAACACAAAGTTGACAGCTTGGAAGTTGGACCATACATCAATAATACTAGCTTGACTTGTCCAGCATGTTTCAGCAGTCAAAAGCCAGTTATATTCTCTATGGGGGAATATAAGAGGAGGGGCAGATGTTTCAGTGATTACTGAAAAATGTCTCATCTTCTTTGGCACACCTACAGGTGGAAGTTTGGTCAACAAGCCATAGTAGCCCTCTGATGTCATAGAGCATAGTTGTCTCCCTCCTCTGATGGATGTCTCATGTCTGTGTTTCTTGTCCTGCTGTCTGTCCAGATGGGAGTCTTTCCATCTACTGTGAGTGTTGATGTGAGTCCTCTTCCTCGCTTCTCCCTCCTCTCTCTCGGAATACCAGAAGAGAGAATTCCAGGTCACGTTCTCAGAGCATGCGCAGACCAGCTGGCAAGTGTCTTCATTGACATTTTCAATCTCTCCTTGTTGCAGTCTGTAAACCCAACATGTTTCAAGGTGACCACCATTGTCCCTGTTCCTGATAACCCCAAGGGAAACTTCCTAAATGAGTATCGCCCTGTAGCACTCACATCTGTAATTATGAAGTGCTTTGAGAGGCTGGTCATGACATACATCAACACCATCATCCCAGACACCCTGCACCCACTCCAATTTGCATACAGATCCACAGATGATGCAATCTCAATTGCACTTCACACTGCCCACTCCCACCTGGACAAGAGGGGAAATTACTATGTGAGAATGCTGTTGATTGACTGCAGCTCAGCGTTCAACACCATTGTCCCTGACAAGCTCATCACCAAGCTCCGGACCCTGGGACTGAACACCTCCCTCTGGAACTGGATTCCAGGTGGTGAGGGTAGGCAACAACACCTCCGTCATGCTGACCCTCAAGACGGGGGCCCCTCATGGGTGAATGCTTAGTACTCCTGTAATCCCTGTTCACCCATGACTGCATGACCACGCATGACTGCAACACCATCATCAAGTTTGCTGATGAGATGACGGTGGTAGGCCTGATCACCGGCGAAGATGAGACAGCCTACAGGGAGGAGGTCAGAGACTGTGTGGTGCCAGGACAACAACCTCTCCTTCAACGTCAGCAAGACAAAGGAGATGATTGTGGACTATAGGAGAAAGAGGGGAAAGCACACCCACACCGACATTGACTGGGTTGTAGAGGAGCGGGTCAAGAGCATGAAGTTCCTTGCTGTCCACCTGCACAGTCGTGGAGAGGGCATGACACTGACTTTTCCCCCTCAGGAGGCTGAAAATATTTGTCATGGGCCCTCTGATCCTCAAAAGGTTCTACAGCTGCACCATCGAGAACATCTTGACTGGCTGCATCACCGCTTGGTATGGCAAATGCATTGCCCTTGACCGCAAAGCCTTACAGAGGGTGGTGTGGACAGCCCAGTACTTCACTGGGGCAGAGCTCCCTGCCATCCAGGACCTCTATATCAGGCAGTGTGAATGGAAGGCCCAAAAATGTTAAAGACTCCAGCCACCCAAGTCAATCTGCTACAGTCCGGCAAATGGTACCGGAGCATCGGCTCTTGGACCAACTGGCTCCATGACAGCTTCTAACCCCAAACCTAAGACTGCTAAATAGCCATAAGATGGCTAAATAGGTCATTAAATGGTCTCCCAGACTATTTGCATTGACCCTATCTTGCACTGACTCTATGCTAACTCACACGACTATATATAGTATACACACTATATATGCACTCATACTACACACTTTCACATACACTACATATGCACACACACACACGCGCATACTACACACAACACAACACACACACACACACACACACACACACACACACACACACACACACACACACACACACACACACACACACACCATCTGCTGCTGCTACTCTGTTCTTTATTTTACTTTTATTATTATCTATCCTGATGCCTCGTCACTTTACCCTGTCTTCATATACATATCTAGCTCAAATACCTTGTACCCCTGCACATAGATCTGGTACTGGTACTCCCTGTATATAGCTCCAACATAGATCTGGTACTGGTACTCCCTGTATATAGCTCCACATAGATCTGGTACTGGTACTCCCTGTATATAGATCCACATTGATCTGATACTGGTACTCCCTGTATATAGCTACACATAGATCTGGTACTGGTACTCCCTGTATATAGCTCCACATTGATCTGGTACTGGTACTCCCTGTATATAGCTCCAACATAGATCTGGTACTGGTACTCCCTGTATATAGCTACACATAGATCTGGTACTGGTACTCCCTGTATATAGCTCCACATAGATCTGGTACTGGTACTCCCTGTATATAGCTCCACATTGATCTGATACTGGTACTCCCTGTATATAGCTCCACATAGATCTGGTACTGGTACTCCCTGTATATAGCTCCACATAGATCTGGTACTGGTACTCCCTGTATATAGCTACACATAGATCTGGTACTGGTACTCCTGTATATAGCTCCAACATAGATCTGGTACTGGTACTCCCTGTATATAGCTACACATAGATTTGGTACTGGTACTCCCTGTATATAGCTCCACATAGATCTGGTACTGGTACTCCCTGTATATAGCTCCACATAGATCTGGTACTGGTACTCCCTGTATATAGCTCCACATAGATCTGGTACTGGTACTCCCTGTATATAGCTCCACATTGATCTGATACTGGTACTCCCTGTATATAGCTCCACATAGATCTGGTACTTGGTACTCCCTGTATATAGCTCCACATAGATCTGGTACTTGGTACTCCCTGTATATAGCTCCATTCTTGTGTATTTTATTCCTCTTGTGCTACAATTTTATTATTACAGTTTTTAACAAAGGCTTACATAAGATTTCTGAAACTATGGCTCCTTTTCTCTTGACTCTACACACAAAACCCAAAACACTCACACAACATGCAAAACATCACACATCTCGAATGATTAGCTCTTATACACGCCAACTACACACGGATGTGACAAATGTAAAACACTACTATCTTGTGTCTTTTGCATGTTCAGTGTGCAGTGGAGTCCATGGCAGTTTGTCATAACACTCACACGTGCATGTATGTGCACAAATATATACAGTATGTATGCATGTTCAGTATATTTTTACACTATAAACAGAAATGCAAGGGGGGAAAAAATAAAATGTATTTCTTTCTCAAAACATTGCATTTTCATCCAGATTTCGGGATGAACAGTAACAGACAAAACAAATACAGTAGAAGATAAAAAAATAGGCTTGTTACTGTAAAGAAAAAAACTATTAGAGTGCATCCTGTCTCCTGTTTGGGTCTGGCCATAGGAGCTCATACATCAGAAGCGATGTTTTCTCTGGCTAAACAGCGGGGGAAGTAGCGTCTGGAGTGGCGTATCCAGCCCTGTCAAGCCCCCTCGTCTGTCACCACAGGCCTCCTCCTCGTCCCCCTCTTACTCTCACTCCTCTGACTCTCTCTCCAAAATTGGCCTCCATTGTTGTCCAAACCAAAAAAGCCAACCTGAAGCCTATTTATAGTGCTTAAGCTCTGATTTCTAAGTAAATAAATGAGCTATAAGTGTTTTCACACGTGAACACTGGGTGTAGGTAATCGGTAAATGAGTGAGGCATTTTGAATGACAGTGTTTTCCAAACGAAACACAAGACGTGTTAGTTTTGAATGACGTGTCTAATGTAGAGAACTGTTTAGTGTTTTGCAAAAAGTGTGTTTTACAATTGCAAACTGAGTGTAAAGCAGATAATGTGCTTGCAGTTTTGGTCTGAAGATCAGGTACACGAGTTAATGTTTTCACTGAGTGTGCCTCAAGTACCACTTTTAGTGTGTAAGCGATTCGTTTTTTTTTTACAATATTTTTTTTACTCTGCATTGTTGGGAAGGGCTCTTAAGCAAGCGTTTCACGATGAAGTCTACACCTGTTGTATCTGGCGCATGTGATAAATACAATTTGATCTCTCCCTCTCTCCCTCCTACTAATCCTGAGTGGCTTAAACAGATGCAGCTCCATCACAGCTCTGCATATCACATTGTTGGCCAGTGAGGCAATCAGGCACAGAGAGGCAGTTTTCGGTGGGAAAGTGAACCGATCCGTTCACAGACGCATTAGACACATCAACAATGGCAGTCGTGAACGCTTCGGCACATTTTGAGACGTGTGAGTGAAAAGGAGCAAAAAAGAAAACAATAACAAAATGTATCAACATCATCTTTGGTTTGATTTGAGGTGCTTGTTTGAGTTGGAGGAGAGCTGAAAAGCTGTTGATGTACAGTTTATTGCACAGTTAATCATGTACAGTTTATTGTACAGTAGATGAAGTATGTGTGCTTGAGAGATTGTTATGGTGACAGCTCTAGTCTCGTAAACAGTGCAGCTGATCCATTCACTGTGTAAACAGCTTATAACGACACGAGGCGAGACCCAGCTGCAGATGGTTCGAGTCTCTGATATTTATTGAACAACGAGGGGAGGCAAGAGGCAGGTTGAGGACAGACAAAAGTTCATAACCAGGCCAGAGTCCAGACGGTACAGGGCGGTAGGCAGGTTCGAGGTCAGGGGCAGGCAAAAGGTCAGAACCGGGAGGACTAGAAAAGAGAGACTAGGAAAAACAAGAGCTTTGAAAAACGCTGGTTGACTTGGCAAGATGAACTGGCAACAGAAAAACAGAGAACACAGGTATAAATACACTGAAGGTAATCGGGAAGATGGGTGATACGTGGAGGGGGTGGAGACAATTACAAGGACAGGTGAAACAGATCAGGGTGTGACAGTATGCCCCCTCTAGGGGCGTCAACTAGCGTCCTACCTGTGCGCATACCTGGTTTACCGCGATGGAAGTCGGCGATGAGAGCCAGGTCCAGGATGTCCTTAGCGGGGACCCAGCACCTCTCCTCTTGGCCATAACCCTCCCAGGCAACCAGGTACTGGAAACACCTGCCCCGTGGTCGAACACTCAGGAGGCGTTTCACCGTGTACACCGGATGGCCATCGATGACATGGGGAGGGACTGGAAACAGAAGACAAAGGGCTGTGAGACAAGGGCTTAATCCTGGACACATGAAAAGAAGGGTGTATGCGGAGGGTATGGGGTAACAGAATACGAACAGCAGTGGGACGAAGGACTCTAGAGATGGGGAAGGGACCAATGAAATCGGGGGGAAAGTTTGCGGAACTCCATCTGGAGGGCCAGGTCCTGTGTTGATAGCCATACCCTCTGCCCAAGACGATAGTAGGGAGCCAGAGTCCGGCGGCGGTCCACTTGTCGACGATACCTGGAGTTGGTCTTGAGAAGAGCCACCCGAGCCACTACTGTCAGGATGACGCTGTTGCCATCAGATGGAGGAAGCCCAGTGACAAAATCCAGGGATATATGGGACCAAGGGCAATGAGGAACGGGCAGTGGCTGAAGAATGCCTCACGGAGCTTGCGGCAGAGTTTTATTCTGGGCACATACTGTGCATGCGGTGACGAAGGCAGAGCCGTCAGGAACCATAGTGGGCCACCAGAGGCGTTGTCGGAGGAAGGCCAGGGTTCGACGGGAGCCAGGATGACATGTAAGCCTGTAGGAATGAGCCCAATCCAGGACCTGGACCTGGGCCGAATCAGGGACAAACATCCGGTTAGCCGGGCCTCCTCCAGCATCCGGTTGGAACCATTGTGCCTTTCAGACCAGGGTCTCAACACCCCAAACAACTGAAGCCGCAAGGCATGAGGTAGGGAGGATGGTCTCAGAGTCAGAGGGTGTAGCATTGGAAATGTATAGGCGAGAGAGAGCGTCTGGCTTCACATTCTTAGACCCTGGGCGGTAGGAGATGGTGAAGTTGAACCTGGGGAATAACAGAGCCCAACGGGCCTGCCTAGAGTTAAGGTGCTTGGCAGTGTGGAGCTATTCCAAATTCGTATGGTCTGTCCAAACCAAAAATGTATGTTCTGCTCCTTACAGCCAGTGCCTCCACTCCTCCAGCACCATCTTGACCGCCAGAAGTTCCCGGATACCTACGTCGTAGTTTCTCTCAGAGGAGTTGAGACGATGGGACAGGAAGGCACAGGAATGGAGCTTTTGGTCATGGGAATATTGCTGGGACAGGATGGCCCCCACTCCAAAGTCAGAAGCATTGACCTCAACCACAAACTGACGGGACGGGTCCGGATGGACGAGGATTGGGGCAGTAGTGAACCAATGCTTCAGATCCACAAAGCCCTGTAAACAGCTGGGGACCATGTGAACGGTACCTTGGGAGAAGTTAGTGCAGGGAGGGGAGCCGCCTGGGTGCTGTAGCCCTGGATGAAGCGACGGTAGAAATGAGCAAACCCCAGGAAATGTTGCACTTGCGCTCTGGATGTGGGTTGGGGCCAATCCACCGCCACTCTCATTTTCAAGATCCATCTGGACAATTCCTTCAGTGATGACATTTCCCAGAAAGGAGATAGTAGAGTGGTGAAACCCGCACTTCGTCACCTTCACAAACAACTGGTTCTCCAGGAGGCGCTGAAGGACGTGTTCTTGGGCAGCCCGGGAGAAGACAAGGATGTCATCGAGGTAGACAAACACAAAACGATTCAGTATGTCACGGAGCACATCGTTGACCAGGGCCTGGAAAACAGCGGGAGTGCTGGTGAGCCCAAATGGTATGACCAGATACTCATAGTGTCCACTGGCTGTGTTGAAAGCCTTCTTCCACCCGCCCCCCTCGCGTATCCGAACAAGATGGTAGGCATTCCGAATGTCCAACTTAGAAAAAATGGTAGCCCCCTGGAGAGGTTCGAAAGCAGAGGAGAGGAATGGCAGGGGGTAATGATTCTTAATCGTGATGTCATTGAGGCCCCGGTAGTCGATGCATGGACACAGGGCCTTGTCCTTCTTTTCCACAAAGAAAAACATGCTCCAGCAGGGGATGCAGAAGGGTGAATGCTCCCAGCAGCCAGAGAGTCCTCAATGTACTCCTCCATGGCCTTGGCCGGATAGGGAATATAGCCGAGCTCGAGGCGGTGTGGTGTCCGGGAGGAGGTCAATGGCACAATCGTAGGGACGATGCGGAGGAAGAGAGGTAGCAAGAGCATTATTGAATACCTCCAGGAGATCATGGTACTCTGCAGGAACAGTAGAGAAATCCGATGCTTTACTTATACCCAGAGGAGGATGTCTCGGGGGCTGCCGTGCTGCTTTAAGGCAGTGGGAGTGACAGAACGGGCTCCAACCCAGGGTTGAACCCGGGGTCCAGTCAATAACGGGATTGTGTTTTAGGAGCCAAAAAAATCCCAACACTACAGGGACGGGAGGGGATTCAATGAGGAGAAGCTGTGTAGACTCACTGTGATTGCCAAATAACCTCAGATTAATGGGAACTGTGCGTGACTCTTCCAATGGAGCGGCCGATCAGTGCCCTAGTGTCCTTAGGAATGGAGAGGAGTTGAGTGGGGATACCTAGTTCCGATGCAAGTTTTATGGATGCTACCCTTGTATCTGCCCCAGAGTCAATGAACACCCGGAGAGACTTAGACTGGTCTCTCCACAGCAGGATCACAAAAAAAGGAGCACAGGTAATGGTAATTAGAGAATTCCCAGTTGGAGCTCAGCCTACGTGAACGTTCCCTAGGCAATAATCTAGTTCTGCCCAGTTGCATAGGCTCCAGTGTGTTCAACTCACCCATCGCCGATGATTCTCGAGGGAACTTGGGTGGCTTCGGATCTTGTCAGAAATGCAGCCTTCGGGGACTTCCGGATTCCTTCGGAGGTGAGCAAGCAGCAGCGGATGAACGAGTGCAACCGAGACCTCTCACTCCTGCATTACCGTAGACACCCATCAATCCTAATGGTAAGGGTGATGAGGGAATCGAGGTCCAAAGGTAACTCCCGAGCTGCTAGCTTGTCTTTTATCTCCTCTAATAGTCTGTGAAGGAAAGTATCGAACAGGACTTCCGGATTCCAGACACTCTCAGTGGCCAATGTGTGAAAATCTACCACACTACGGGAGTTCTGATGTAATTTCAGTAGTTTTCGGGCCGCCTCTCTACCGAGCACCTTCCTCACCTCCACCATGAAATCTTTCAGATAATAGCAAACGGCGGATTTTTGCTCCCAAACGGCCGTAGCCCAGGGGAGCGCCCTTCCGGAAATTAGCGTAATAAGATACGCTAACCTCGACAGATCCGTAGGGGACAAAAATACAGGAGCACTGGGAAAGAAACTCCCGGCATTTTCCAGAATCCTCAGCATATCGCTCCGGATGAGGTAAGCGGGGTTCTCCGGGAGCCGGGGTAGGCTGAACAAACCCACCACTGGTAGGGGTGTTACTGAGCAACTGGGAGGTATCAGATGTGGCATGCTGCCTGAGAGACAATTCACAGAACTGCTCCATTAACGCCTTGAACCCCTGGTCGTGGCATTCTGCCAGAGATTGGAACCCTTCCATAAGGTTCTGAAGTAGCTCCTCGTGTTTTTTAATGGTGACGGAGCTGGTCTGAGTCTGCTGGGTCAGTCATGGCCAGTTCGTACTATAATGACACAAGGTGAGACCCAGATGCAGACACAGGAGGCAGATGGTTCGAGTCTCTGATATTTATTGAACAACGAGGGGCAGGCAAGAAGCAGGTCAAGGACAGGCAAGAGTTCATAACAGGTCAGAGTCCAAATGGTACAGGGCGGCAGGCAGGCTTTAGGTCAGGGGCAGGCAGAATGGTCAGGCAGGTGGACTCAGTGTCAGGGCAGGCAAAGGTCAGAACCGGGAGGACTAGAAAAGAGAGACTAGGAAAAACAGGAGCTTTGAAAAACGCTGGTTGACTTGACAAGACAAATTGGCAACAGACAAACAGATAACACATCTATAAATACATTGAGGGTAATAGGGAAGATGGGTGACACCTGGAGGGGGGTGGAGACATTCACAAGGACAGGTGAAACAGATCAGGGAGTGACACAGCTAATCCTGCTGTTGTTCATGATGGGGTCAGTAATGCAGGGAATGACGTAAAAGTTTAGAGAAAGAGTTCAATTCTTGTTACACTTGATAAATGACAGGGGAACAGACTGGTTAGACAGTTACTTGCTAGGTTACAGATGCTGTTTTTCTTGTCAGTCCCGTAGAATAAGACCTTAAAATAACCATTAATAATCGTCCATATTCATCAGAAAATATGGCAAAAGCTTTTTTTGTAGTCATACAAAAAAAGCCTAGATATTAGCTTGGGGAGCTAATAAACACTCTTCAAAAATAAAAAAGCTTGAATCCAGCATGTGTCCAGCATTTTTGCTTGCATCTGTCAAGTATTTGGACTCCATTGTGTGCTGATTTACTCCAATATTCATGACATGTAACTCTGTTGTGTCTCCAGGCCATATTTGCAGTGTTTTTCCTTGGCAGTTGAATCGTGACTATACAGGACCAAGACGCTCTGGATCATTTGGCTGCCCAATCTGATGAGGTGATGCTCTAACTTCTCCACCAAGTCAGTTGACCTAATGCTACAAGGCTCTCGCAAGCTACTTCACCATAAATATCACATACTGTAGCTGCCATAGCTTTAGGAAGCATATGCTTCCTCCCAATCGCTTTCCAATCTAAGCAGAGGTTATTGATTCAAAAGTCATATCATGGACTTTTCCTATATCAGGATGACATTGCTGTGTTATCATTGGTGGACAGAATAGGAAATGAAGAGGCTACTTACAACATCTATATCCATTTACAACTATACTATGGTCTCGGAATCAGCTGTTCTATTAGAGAGTGATTGGTTTTGGAACACCGTGCAGCGACAGGCGGTGCCTATGCCCATGTGCCAGCTCAGCATTTAGACAGCCGTTCCCATTGGTATTATTATTTAAGATGGAGCTAGGGATTTGGGAACTGGGCTAATGTCAGCCTGGCCAATCAAAATTCATTATCCTGTGTTTTAATAGGGTAGTTATTGTTTCAACTGATTGCCCCTTTAAGGTGAGCAAATTGGCATGAGTATTAATATGACAGTATAATATTATTTGACCCATTTATGGCAAATGGAATTACGATAATGGACTTTTTGTCTGTGTTGAACATTGCCATATCTACAATCTATAGCCTAAGTGTATTGTTTAAATAATAAAGCATCACTCCGCCCCGTTTCGGTGGGGCTGGAGAAATGTAACCGCTCTCAAATGAGTTAACAGAGCTATGGATGTAAGGACTGATATATATCAAAATTATAGTGTTAACCATGTTTTGAGGCTACATTGTTTACATTTACTTTGTTCACAAACATTGGACTTAAACAAAGTTTATATTTTGGGTTTTGATAGGTACAACAGCTGATCTAAGCTCATGAGGCAAGTTATTCTTCAAGAATCAATGGGTGCATGTCATTCATTTAAAAGTTAAACAATTGATGTATCAATTGCAGATTGCTCCTTTAATCATTGTGTTTGTCATGCCATTTTGTGTTTCTAAGAGTGTTATGTTTCACTATATTGGATCACTCCAATATATTGGTAACACTCTGCGGCGGAGGGATACATCCGAGGTGAGGATTTACAGATTTACTCCCGTGTACACCTGTGTCATGGCTGGGATCTGCCCCTATATATAGACCCCACTGCCACGACACATTCTTTCATTTTCTCGGCGGACGTCCGTATGGTTTGAGGTACAAACTTTCTTAAGTGAGCTTGGTAAGTCACTGGCAAGTGTAATATCTTGCTTGGAATATACTCACTGGCAGTTTGCAGCCTGGAGCAGCCCCTCCTCTTGAGTGCTCCACTTGCTGCACACGGTTGATCTGTATCTTCCGCTCGTGGTTTGTCGTGCTTGTGTTTCGTTAGCGGTACACTACGACTCCGTGTGCATTAATTTATTGGTGGCTTTTGCTACCACAAACCGTCATTTACCTTACACAACTTGTCGACTGGCTCGATCTATGTGTGTGTTGTGAATTGCTTAACATGCTGCTCCCCGCGCCTTTCTGTTAATTATCTTGCAGTGTTTTTTCTTGTTCTTTCCCCTGCAGAGTGTGAGTATCGTGGAAAACTACGTTGAGACATTAACTTTGGGGTTTGTTAACAGGCGGTACTCTATATGGTGCTGTTTGTTCTGCTTGGATATTAAACCAGTAGGTAATATTGCGGTTGGCGTAAAACCAAAACCAAATAAATCAAATCCGTTACCTGGTTGCTGTTTTTTTGTCCACGTTTTTTGCAGAGGCACTGGGTAATTTATCCCTCACCAGGTTCCTATTCCTCCAAGCGGGTCACGACATAGCTCTCCCAGGGCGTCGGACCCTTGCTCTGTGGCCGTGTTGGCTTGGTTGAGTTTATGGTTTCCCTTTGTGACAGGTGTGATGGTGGCATCCCCCTGGGGATCCGCATACCCCGTGTATGCACTGCCTGGGTTTGAGCCACACAGAGGGTGGTGGAGCGCCCTACTGGATGCATGTTTTGTGTGGTGTTCTCAGAACGCCTGCACCTGGCATGATTGGAGGCCATGTGCGAGTGGGTTGGCCAGGCTCAGGCTGGGGACGAGCTCCTTCCCTCAGGAGAGGTGCGGCAGTGAGCTGTTAGTCCCTCCTATTGGGCCCAGTACCCCTCCCAGGAATTGTGGCCGGAGCCACTGCAGGCAAAGCTGGGACCACCTTGAATGGAGGGCGCATGCCCTGCGTCAGGAGGTTGATAGCTTCGATGGCCACAACAGCTGTTCCCTGATGGCCAGTGATAGGCTGTTCCTGGGGGACGATGTTGGCATTGTTCACCACCGTGAGCGGGGTTACCAGGCTGACAAGTCATCAGAAGCCGCCAGGAGGGGCTTCATCGTCCCCCAGCGGCTCGAGAAGCTATGAGGAGCCTACTCACTTGGTAGCCACTGCACTGAATACCAACTGGTGGACAGTGATGACTCTCCATCTGTCCCCATCTCTGCTGAGTTCCTTGAGGCCTTGCAGGAGATCTGGGCCTCTGCCAGGGCGGAACCCACGACTGAAGGAGGGACCCCCCCCCCAGAGTCTTTAATGCGGACTTGAAAGCCACATATGGGTCCCTCTGCTCTCTTGGACACCTTACCAACACAGCCATGCTAATGCAGGCCTACCTGCAGACTCTGTTTTCCTGGCTGCAGGAGGGCACATAGCAGCTCCACCGGGAAGTGATGGAGGTGTCTCGCCTGCTTTCCCTGCTCCAAAGGGATGTGGCCCTGGTGCAAGTGGTCCCAGCGCCATCTCTGGCTGGCAGATGCAAGGCAGATGGAACGTCGCCACACACCTGCACCCGAACGGCGGTGGGGTCCTTCTCCTGCCCCATCGCCTTGTGCTAAGGTACAACAGTGGGGAGGGGCACAGCATGCAGTGAAGCAACAGGCTGTTTTTCCCACACAGGTCTACCCTGGTTCTTGCAGAGGTACTGGGTAATTTATCCCTCACCGGGTTCCTATTCCTCCAAGGGGGTCACAACATAAGCTCTCCCAGGGCGTTGGACCCCTGCTTTGTGGCCTTGTTGGCTTGGTTGAGCGTATGACCTCCCTTTGTGACAGGTGTGATGGTGTCAACCATCACCTACATAGGGACGTGCCTGGGAGACCCAGGTGCTCGGGGCACCAGAGGATACACCCTTCCCCGGCCTTGGCGCTTCTCCAGGTCTCAAAGGGCAAAGTGGGACGAGGGTGTGGAGCATAGTGTTGTCCACTATGCTCGAGGGGTACTGACTCTAATTCCGGTGCCGGCCCCCATCCTTCAGGGGCCTTCGTATCACCACGGTGGCCGACCCCCTGAAGAAAACACTGCGGCCGAAGATCTCCTCACTCCTGGACAAGGGTGCCATCCGCAGGATCAAGACATCAGAACGACTAGGTAGGTTCTACTCCACTTATTTTGTGCTTCCAAAAAGAGATGGAGGGTTTCAACCGATTCTGGACCTCCGCAACCTCAATGTGTACTTGAAGGTACTGAGTTTCCACATGCTGTCCCCCAGTCTCGTGTTGCAGGCCGTGTCCTGGGACCAGTGAGTTGAGGCGCTGGACCTGAGGGATGCGTACCTCCATGTTCCTGTTCACCCAGCTCATTGGCAGTCCCTCCGATTCACTTTCGAAGGGATGGCTTATGAATTCATGGTTCTTCCCTACGCCCTCTCCTTGGCACCCCACACTTTCACAAAGTGCATGGACGCTGTCCTGGCACCTCTCTCATCCCGAGGATTGTTGAACCTCAATTACCTGGACGATTGGCTGATTTGTGCCCCAACCAGGACCCAGGTCATTACTGTAAATGACAAGAAGAGTCATCTGATGCCCACCCAGAGGGTGGCCTTCATTGGCATGGAACTGGACTCAGTCCTCATGAGAGCACACCTTCCCACCCGAAGGGTTCAGGCGATCCATCTTGCCTCAACCACTTTCGGTAGGGGCGGGTAGTATCCGCCCTGACCTGCCATCGCCTGTTGGGCTTGCTTACGGCGGCCTCGTTGCTGATTCCCCTGGGCCTGCTCCATCAACGGCCTCTTCAGCGGTGGCATTGTTTAGCTGGCATTGTTGCTCTTCTCACAGGTGCGGTGGAGATGCTGAGGATGTGCTGCCGTTGCTGGTCAGCACAGACGCCTCCCAGATTGGCTGGGGGGGTGTGACCAAGGGCAGTTCGGCCAGCGGTTGTTTGCTACCCCCTTGGGGTGGCAGGCACATCAATACACTAGAGCTCTGAGCTGTACTGCTGGCCCTGCGGTCCTTCCACATCTGAAAGGAAGACATGTCCTGGTGAGAATGGACAACACCACAGTGGTGGCTTACGTCAACCATTAGGGTGGACTGAGATCCCACCGCCTCAATCTTATAGCACGGGAGCCCCTTCTCTGGGCTCAGGGCTGTCTAGCGTCGTGGATTTGCATTCCCCACTTCCCGCCTGATCGAGGCTATGCTGAACAGGACCAGGATGGCAGAACATCTTCTGCTTCTGGTGGCCCCATACTGGCCCAGACATCCCTGATTCAGCCTTCTCCTGTCCCTGTTGTCCCCGACCAGCTCTTTGTCTGCTATGGTGAGAGAGTCCTGGGGGCTGGGCTATCAAAGCAAAGGCGCTCTCACTGGATCTTGGACACGATTACGACAGCATACTGCCTGGCTGGCATGCCAGTGCTGGAATCTGTGGTGGCACATTCAACACGAGGTGGGTCTGCGTCCTGGGCTCTACTGAGAGAAGTGCCCCTCGCTGAGATCTGTGCTGCGTCCAGCTGTGCTTCCTCTTGCACCTTTGCTAGGTACTATCGGGTAAACATGGCACCTCACTCTGCAGTTGGTTCAGCGGTCCTGGGCGTCGCCTCCCCTACTGGGGACTGTGCCAGGACCCCCTTCTACATTGATGGCCCACACTGGGACTTCGCCGCTGGCTGGCAGGGGCCCTCTAGCACTGACTAATCTGATACGTATATACCAATATATTGGAGTGATCCAATATAGTGAAACATAACAAAGGTTATGTATGTAACCACGGTTATGTGAGCTATATGGATCACTCCAATCCTCTACGGTGCTAAAGGCGCCTCAACGTGTGTCACGGCCATGGAATCTATATACTGTATAGGGGCGGACCCCAGCCGTGACACAGGTGTACACGGGAGTAAATCTGTAAATCCTCACCTCGGATGAATCCCTCCGCCACGGAGTGATACCAATATATTGGAGTGATCCATATAGCTCACATAACCGTGGTTACATAGGTAACTTTTGTTTTCAATAGTTAGCAATGCTCTCTTACACAGGTTTTGGGACAGTCTTTTCTTACGGCATCTTTCAACATGTTATTTGATTGGCCATAGCCATCTCCAGAGATCTAGAGAGGATTTAAAACCAGAGAGATCTTTTAAACCAGAGAGGGTTTTAAAAACAGACCACAGAGATAAGCAGCCTAGACCGCCCTCTTAACCAAGACATTTATGGCCCATGTATTTATTTGTATTTGTATTTATTATGGATCTCCATTAGCAGCTACTCTTCCTGGGGTCCAGCATAATTAAGGCAGTTATACATTTTTAAAAACATTACGATACATTCTCAACATATTAAGTCTGTATACCTTTCTTTCATTGAGGATTCATTAAGTACATCAGAATTCAACCAATTCTGCATACGTTTGTTTTATAATAAAATGCTATTTCATTTTCAACATTTCCCCATATACTGTATACTTCTCAATCTGACCGTTATGCTTCTCTCATGACAGAAACATGACACATGACATGAGATTTAACATTAGAATAGCACTCCATAGCTCTATTTAAATTGAAATATGTAGTGTTCTCAACATTTTTTATCATTTACATTACACTTGTCAGTGTCATGGTATGAAAATGTCCTTATGCAAAGCTTGTCTTATTCAGTTTTACTGAAAGCTCTTCAGCTTGTGATGAAAAGTATAGTTTCCTCTTTGGTTGAGCCAGAAGGTTAGTTAACTGATGGGGTCTAACTCAGCTGAGCTGAGCTCTCTATTCCACCTGGATCCAAGCCAAATGGACGAAAAGCAAATGTTCCCAGTGGGAAAAGACTGGTTTTTCCCTCTCATAACACTCCTTAAGAGTGCAGGATTTTTTAAAATCAGCTGCACCTGCTGTGGGCCCTCAGCTGCATGGTGGGAAAATGCTGGTATATTTGCTCAGTGTCCCTAGAGGACTTAAAGGTTAAGGACTTAAGGTAAGGTCAGTTATTATGATATTGATTTCCAATCAGAAGAGAGGTACTTTCCAGAGGAAAAACACAAAGCAGAACATGCGAAGCATGGATCATTTCAATGTATGAGGGAATATCACAGTGGACAAGTCTAGGCTGTGCGTGTCCCATGCTGCATATGAGATTGCAATATTTTCATTGTGTGATTTTCAATAGTGCTAGTTAATATACTGTAGTTCAGTAGTAGTTCAAGAATAATCTCTCTTTCTCTCAAGCCACAAAAGCCACAAGTCCTTGAATATGAACATATTATCAGTGTCATTCATGGTCAAAAGGAGAGATTAATATGGGAAGACACACCGCCATCCCCTTAACTGGATTATGTGATTGTTTCTTGTAGTATTTCTCTCAGCAGATTAACATTCATCTTCTGTTTCAATAGATTGTCACTGTATTTAATATCAATATTATCCCCAGAATTTGACGTTTGTTAGTGTAACTGATGTGAAATGGCTAGCTAGTTAGCGGTGGTGCGCGCTAATAGCATTTCAAATTGGTGAAGTCACTCGCTCGGAGACCTTGAAGTAGTTGTTCCCCTTGCTCTGCAAGGGCCGCGGCTTTTGTGGCGCGATGGGTAACAATGCCTCGTGGGTGTCTGTTGTTGATGTGTGCAGAGGGTCCCTGGTTCAATACTGTTACATTAGTACTTTATTAGTACTAATGGTTAGAGCGTTGGACTAGTAACCGGAAGGTTGCAAGTTCAAACCCCCGAGCTGACAAGGTACAAATCTGTCGTTCTGCACCTGAACAGGCAGTTAACCCACTGTTCCTAGGCCGTCATTGAAAATAAGAATTTGTTCTTAACTGACTTGCCTAGTTAAATAAAGGTAAAATTCCAACAACAAAAACATTTAAAATGTGGCTTTATAGCCGCTTATCAACTCTTATATAGGAGAATAAGTGTAAGTCATCTCCCAGCTCATACAAATGTAGCTACATGACATAACATTCAATATTGGCAGTAGTAATCAGGTTATCTTGACACAACATATACAGTGCATTCGGAAAGTATTCAGACCCCTTGACTTTTTATACATTTTGTTATGTTACAACCTTATTCTAAAAATGATTCAATTGTTATTCTTTGCTCATCATTATGCACAAAATACCCCATAATGACAAAGAAAATACAGGGTTTTATAAATATTACATTTACATAAGTATTCAGACCCATTACTCAGTACTTTGTTGAAGCACCTTTGGCAGCGATTACAGCCTCGAGTCTTATTGGGCATGACGCTACAAGCTTGGCACACCTGTATTTGGGGAGTTTCTCCTATTCTTCTCTGCAGGTCCTCTCAAGCTCTGTCAGGTTGGATGGGGAGCTTCACGGCACAGCTATTTTCAGGTCTCTCCAGAGCTGTTCGATCAGGTTCGGGCTCTGGCTGGGCAACTCAAGGACATTCAGAGACTTGTCCTGAAGCCACTCCTGCATTGTCTTGTGGTTATTTTTTTTCTAAGTCACGAGAACCAAATCCTCTGTCATTTAATACAATAACTTGTAGATGAACAATAGCTTGTAGTTGAACAATAGCTTGTAGTTGAACAATAGCTTGCAGTTGAACAATAGCTTGCAGTTGAACAATAGCTTGCAGTTGAACAATAGCTTGCAGTTGACTAAGAAGAGCACTATTGGCTGTGTGTTTAGGGTCTTTGTCCTGTTGGAATGTGAACCTTCACCCCAGTCTGAGGTCCTGAGCGCTCTGGAGCAGGTTTTCATCAAGGATCTCTCTGTACTATGCTCTGTTCATATATACCTCGATCCTACTAGTCTCCCAGTCCCTGCCGCTGAAAAACATCCCCACAGCATGATGCTGCCACCACCATGCTTCACCGTAGGGATGGTGCCAGGTTTCCTCCAGATGTGACACTTGGAATTTAGGCCAAGGAGTTCAATCATGGTTTTATCATACCAGAGAATCTTGTTTCTCATGATCTGAGAGTCTTTAGGTACCTTTTGGTAAACTCCAAGTGGGCTTTCATGTGCCTTTTACTTAGGAATGGTTTCTGTCTGGCGACTCTACCATAAAGGCCTGATTGGTGGAGTGCTGCAGAGATGGTTGTCCTTCTGAAAAGCTTGGTTGTTGCTTTGACATGCATTGTGAACTGTTGGACCGTATATAAACAGGTGTGTGCCTTTCCAAATCAAGTCCAATCAATTGAATTTACCACAAGTTGTAATGATTGTCTTTAGTGGAAGAAGGTGAGGACCAAGGTGCAGAGTGGTACGTGTTCATATTTCCTTTAATAAACTGAACACTAAATACAAAGGAACAAGAGGATAAATGAAAACCGAAACAGTCCCGTATGGTGCAAACACTGAAATGGAAAACAACTACCCACAACCCATAGCGGGAAAACAGGATGCCTAAGTATGGTTCTCAATCAGAGACAACGATTGGCAGCTGCCTCTGATTGGGAACCATACCAGGCCAAACACCTAGAAATATAACACACAGAACAAAACATAGAATGCCCATCCCAACTCATGCCCTGACCAAACTAAAATAGAGACATAAAAATGGAACTAAGGTCAGGACGTGACACACGTAGTCTCTAATCAAGTTGTAGAAACATCTCAAGGATGATCAATGGAAACAGGATGCATCTGAGCTCAATTCCGAGTCTCATAGGAAAGGGTCTGAATACTTATGTAAATAAGGCATTTTTATTTTCGATTTGTTATAAATTTACAACAATTTCTAAAAACCTATTTTCACTTTGTCGTTATGGGGTATTGTGTAGAATGATGATTTGTATTTATTTAATACATTTTATAATAAGGCTGTAACGTAACAAAATGTGGAAAAGTCAAGGGATCTGAATTCTTTCCAAAGGCCCTGTACCTTAAATGCTGACACCAGCCTGTTTGGCCATTCTCTGCTGACTGCCTTCCAACCTCCAACCAGATCACTGATTAGACTGTTAATATTGTCTGTCCCTGTTGGGCTCTTCAGATGCATGTACAGTTTCATCTGAAGGATGAGATTATTCAGTATTTAGTCACCTTTCCCCTGACTGATCAGACTCTGTGGGAGCATGCAGCAGGAAGTGTGCTAAGGTCTTGAGCTGACAATTTCGTTCTAAGTCACTGATGCCTGGGAAGGATTACTCATTGTCTCCTTTAGCCCTTGACGTATTGGAAATGACATAAGATGTGATCACTACGTAGGAGAAGCAACGGATTTTGTATGGGGGTGACTCAACTGTGGTTATGTTATAAATACTGGAATGCAAAGCTGCTGTGGAATATTGCCCTCCACAATTAGAAAATATAACCCTAGCCAGCCAAACTGGTTGCAATGACGTCACTAAGACGGCCTTTGTGACATCCAGGTCTTGTTGTATACTATTTGTGAAAGGAAGTTTTGTTAACGTCTTTTTAGCGACCAGAAAAATGACTTTATATCTGGTCTGACAACCTAACAACCAAAACATAACTTTGTTTACAAACAAAATATGATGTCTTTTTGACATCAAGTTCCACTGGGACAATCTGAGGCTAAATAATGGAATGATAATAATGACGTCGGTTTGTGTTGATTGGGCAAACAAGAGCCTTTGACCTCATGACCCTACATGTTTGCTGTTAATGAGACACTCTCTTTTGTACACTGTTTCAGGGTAATCAAATTTCCACTAAATCCTGTGTGCAGATATTTTTTCACCTGGGACACAGAAAGGGGACATTGTCTTTTTTTGTGGGAAATCGTGGGTGGGTGACGTCTGAGGGAGAGTAAAACCCAACCAGGCGTGAGCTGTTGCTTTTGGCCGGTCGGGAAAAATACTGCAATGAGGCGGCTGGGCTGGAGCATTGAGCATGTCCCCGCACCTGTGTCCACTCCTGATTGACAGCACGCAACTCCCGGTCATTCTGCTCAGTGACAGCAGTGACCTCACTTGCAATGACATCATGGGATTGTCTGTGTCAGACAGATGGTAGCGTGGTTGGTTTGCACAGCTGCAGAACCCCATAGGGACTCTTTACACCAGCACATCACGTCTCTCTTACACCAAAGTCCACAGCTCAACTCAGATTCCTTAATACTGCAGGGACCTCATCTCCAGTGGATCTGATGTCTCTGTTGTTGACGCAAACACTGCAAAGTGCTTGGCACCGTTGTATTGTATATTTGATCATTTCATGTATGAGTAATTTTCCTTGGCTAATTCTAAAGACATCACAATGCTTCTTTGAGTGAGAGCACTCATAATTAAGAGTAATTTGTGTCTGGCACAATTTGAGATTGAGTGATATTTCCATTCAGATATGCATGACCGCATGATGAAGCTATGTACTGTGTACTCCTGGATTTGATATGGCTTTTTAATGGTGGGTGTTGATATACAGAGAAAGGCTTGGGTTTCCTTAGTCTTCCACACCTTCTCCCTCAGTGCTAATATTTTACGTGTGGACAAGGTGTGGTTGCCATGTGCAAAAATATACGTATTTAGATAGATTTAATTTGTTTAACTTTTTCTTAATCAGATTTTTCACTAAACTAAATAGGAAACGAAGCACACATTTGATGTGTTTCAATCAGTGAAGGCTCCACTTGGGAAAAATAGGGGCGGTCCTCCTCAAACATTTTTCAAACATTAAAAACAATAAAAACAATTTAAAAAATGTAATTGTCGTTGTTTCTCACATGTCCTCCCATTAGCTTACCAGCCGCGACTTGTTTCTAAAAACAAATGCTCACACGCAGTCATTTTTATTTTCAATGTGTTGTACATGTTCCTCTCCATCCATCACGTTCACAGAGTCTTACCATCCATCACCTTCATTAGTCTTACCGAGGGGTTACCCCACAGCTAGTGACCATGTCCTCATTTGTCAGTCACCCCATGACAATATACTTCTGCATTACCTTCATTTATCATGTCAGCCACAACAGCTCTCCAAAGAAAACAGCTTCAGCTAACATCCTGAAAATGCCCTGACTTATGACACTTTTACATGATTGATTCATTTGAAGGGGGTGAGCACCAAGACCCTTGAGGAGACGCAGTGGAAACACACTGGTTGTGTCAACATTGTTTCCACGTCATTGAAAATAAATGACATTGAACCAATGTGGAATACACATTGAATTGACGGCTGTGCCAAATGGGGACACTCTTAGAATGGCAGGAATGACAACAAACAGTACAATTGGTGTTTTCTCAAAAGAGCACACCTGCTCTTGGAACAGTTCTTCAACAGTGCTCTTCTTAGACAACTGGTGTTTTCTCAACAGAGCACACCTGCTCTTGGAACAGTTCTTCAACAGTGCTCTTCTTAGTCAACTGGTGTTTTCTCAACAGAGCACACTTGCTCTTGGAACAGTTCTTCAACAGTGCTCTTCTTAGACAACTGGTGTTTTCTCAACAGAGCACACCTGCTCTTGGAACAGTTCTTCAACAGTGCTCTTCTTAGACAACTGGTGTTTTCTCAACAGAGCACACCTGCTCTTGGAACAGTTCTTCAACAGTGCTCTTCTTAGACAACTGGTGTTTTCTCAACAGAGCACACCTGCTCTTGGAACAGTTCCTCAACAGTGCTCTTCTTAGACAACTGGTGTTTTCTCAACAGAGCACACTTGCTCTTGGAACAGTTCTTCAACAGTGCTCTTCTTAGTCAACTGGTGTTTTCTCAACAGAGCACACCTGCTCTTGGAACAGTTCTTCAACAGTGCTCTTCTTAGTCAACTGGTGTTTTCTCAACAGAGCACACCTGCTCTTGGAACAGTTCTTCAACAGTGCTCTTCTTAGTCAACTGCAAGCTATTGTTCAACTGCAAGCTATTGTTCAACTGCAAGCTATTGTTCAACTACAAGCTATTGTTCAACTACAAGCTATTGTTCAACTACAAGTTATTGTATTAAATGACAGAGGATTTGGTTCTCGTGACTTAGAAAAGAAATAACCACAAAAATGCCACTAGGTTGAGATCATTTTGAAAAGATTCAGGCAAGGTTGGCGGGTGGCTGTTTATTTTTCAACATGAAAAGAGGGAGAGATATGTGAGTTCATTTCATGTACTCTGTAATATGGTTTCATTATTTTTTTAAGTAAAAAAATAATATTTTACTGCCATTTTGTCACCTCAGCAACAAGTGCGAAGATGGTCAAAAACAATTTACTCAAGAGTGCAAATTACGTTCAATTTACATTTATAAATGTCCAGTAGTAACATGTCAAGGTTATACTCTGAAAGCTGTGAGTAAAAAAGCAGGTGTGTGCAAGGCAGCTGATCTATCCTAATAACTGAATTCTCCACAGTTCCCCTCTGAAGACATTTCCGTTCAGCAGAAGTGTCCAACCACTAGAATGGTGAGTAGCCATGACATTTACAACACACTGTAGGGGAAATAAGTCTGCCCTAACCAGGCATCCATAGCTCCAGCCTTTAAGCTTATAGAGATTCAGATGAATTCTCTCTGCATTGTTCAAGCCATTTGGTTTCATGTTTGTTACTGGGCCACTGCACTAGGGTGTGTGGTGCTTAGCTCTGATGGAGGTGAGACAGTGAGAACATTGGCAGGCTGTGAGGCTGGCTGGGGAAATGGTCAACAACCCATAAAATATGTTCCTTCAGGAGTAGCACATGGTACTTTGAGTATCGGAAGGAAAAGTCAAGGTCACCTCCAGGGACGGTCAATGAATGTCTCCTAGTGGTACACTGTATAATTTAGATGAAGATGGATGTCTTCCCTTAATGATGTTTTTGCATGCTTATGATAGGGTTTCTGGAACAGTGACCCAGGAATACCACACCCCAATGATATAAATGTGGATACTTTTTCTCTCTCTTGTGGAAACACATGTTCATTGGGGTCATTGAGGGTCATGACACTCTGAAATTGTTTTCACAGACCCTGGAATGTCATCCAATTTCTTCAGGAGGTTGAAGGTTGGAGTAACAGAATGAAAGTTTTATACTAAATCACCAATGACAGGTACTGTATATAACCTGATAACATAGGTCAGCGGTTTTGTTTGTTGCGAAGCTATCTACTGTGGATAATCTTTTTTGACACAAATTACAACTTTTGAGGCTTAGGGAAGCCCCCCTTAACCTTTTATAGGGGCTATTTAGATGCTTGAGAAGCATCATCTTCTATGTAGTATGACTTTTCTTTGTGAAGATGATTGGTGATTTGTGAAGCAGAAGTGCTTATGAAAACTTTACAAATAAGCTGTGATTTGTGAAGTTATTGTGAGACCCCAAGTTCTTCACTCCTTCTCCATGCACGTTGAGTGGGACCAACGTGATATTTGCTGATCTTCCCCACTGTTTTAAAGTCACACAGTGGCTTGCTGACCTCTCATTCCATAGAGCCTATTCTGTTTGAGAGAGGTTGCCTAGTCGCTGCTTTTGACTGATCCTTATCAGTTGACAGGAACAAAACAAGAGGGTGCTCAGGTCTGAGAGTGCTCTCCAAAAATTGGGGGGGAAGAAATGTCTGGGTATTCACTTCGGACATGAATTCTTAACATTTATGGTCATCTGTTTTCAGAAGAATGTGTTTCTTTCAGTTCAAAGAAATGAGAATGTTTCAATTCAAAGACATGTAGCCATGTTGGGTTGGAGAGGTTTTTGTAAGTCTGGGTTATTGTGGCTCTTGATTTTGGATGTTAAACGCAATTACTTTCTAAGAGTGACTTGTGGAGTAACTAAAAGACTACAGCTTATTGAACCTTATACGAGAATATATTTTCTAACTTACTTATCTGTGGATGTGTGCAGCAGTGAAAACATTTGTGAATAACATAGTTGAGTGTGGTTTGACTAAATAACGTCACACGAAGTGAATGTGCATGAAATAACTTCATTTGTGAGTTTTCATGGCCATCAGGTGTTAATTTAATTAGTCAAAGAGGCAGCTCAAATGTGCCAAGCATTCCATTTGTGAGTGTGTCAGTGCTCTCGCTAATACCAGGCCACAGATACTTTAAACTTTTGTTTTTAGGTTATCTCACCCCTAAATGTGACAAGCATGCCTATTTTGTATCCTTTTCTATGCCCCAAAGCTGTTCACAAAGAGAGAAGCAACCTAGAGTCAGAATTCAAGACAGAGTTCAAATGGCCAATGGCATTTTGACGTCTTGTTGTTCATGTTGTTCAAGGTCGTGAGTAGTTGGAAGACAGGGTCTAAAATAGCATGTTATTTTTAGACAACACTTAGTCATGGACATGAACTTTACTGTCAAATAAGACTATTTGTTAATTCTAAAAGTTACCCAAGGGCATAATGTCTCATTGTTTCAACCAAAGGTCATTATTATATTAGAGTGTCGATTTAAAATGGATGTAACAAGCCTTAAACTATTAATAATTCATTCATGTTTAACAAATAAAGTATAACAGATTTGCTTTCTTACCTTGGTAGTATGCATGGGTAAATCCACTTACTATACAGACTTCATCAAAAGCCACTTAAAAACATACCAGAATATTTGAATCCTTTATGTTGTCTGTTTGAGTGGCAATCTGGAATTCGAATAACAACTGAGGGATGGGTCTGGATAAATGTAAGCAATCTCAAAGTCCTAGACCAAGCTATGGAGCTCAACAGGATGCACGTGATATTACATGTTATGTTCTAAGACAAATGGCTTGACCACTCTCGACCGTTTGACTGACGCCAACACTGTACAATGCTTGGTGATGTTTCAGCACATGTTGTGTTTTGAAGGAGCCTGTCAGTGAATTCCATATGTCACTAGCAACGCTTTAGTCTTGATGTATGGAGTCTGGGTACCAAGGTATTTTTGGGGGGGGGACTGCTGAATAGTTCATGACTGAGAAATAAATAAATGAAGGTATGTGTTGAATAATCTCATACACAAATGGTTGGCACATTTAATTTAACTGATTCACACTAATAATTTCAATTTCATACCATCAAATTTCAATTGATTTGATTGATTCGACAACACAATTCAATCACACGTGTGGATACACTGCACATCATTGAGGATGACCCAAAGTTTAACAACTTGGTCCTTTTAAATGAACTCAATTATTTACTTAGTCTCAAGTGTATATATACACATTATTTAATTATACCTGTCTTCAATGTGGTTGAGAAATGGTGAGAAAATGCCAATATTTTCAGAGATTTGATACTTTGAACAGCTGCAAAGCGGAGGGTTTTAATGGATTGACAAGGCAGCAGCATCTGGTAGGTTTATCACACGATGTGACATCATTTACCATAAAGGAATCAGGGGCCACTGGGACACATTCCTGGTATGGTTCTGTTGTCCATTAATATCAGACATGAGAATATCATATATATTGGACACTTCAGCGATGATGGACGTCTGTTTCAGCTTTGGGATTTGCTGGTGCTTCTTCGCACAAGCGGGATATGACTTTAACTTGGTGCCTGAACACTTGAACAAAACAGTAAGCTACGGTATCAACATAGAACCAGAGGCAGCATTTTATCCAAAAACATTCCTACATCGTGTAGCGTTGCAATTTCTGAGGCCTGATAATGGTGTATCTGGATTTTTTTTGGCCAATCTAAGTACAGTGCCTTCGGAAAGTATTCAGACCCATTGACTTTTTCCACATTTTGGTAGGTTACAGCCAAAAATGTATTAAATAGTTTCCCACCCATCATTCTACAGACAATACCTCATGATGACAAAGCAAAAACACAATTCTATACATTTTTGCTCTTTTATAAAAATGTAAAACTGAAATATCACATTTAAATAAGTATTCAGACCCTTTACTCAGTACTTTGTTGAAGCAGCTTTGGCAGCGATTAAAGCCTTGAGTCTTCTTGTATATGACGCTACAAGCTTGGCACACCTGTATTTGGGGAGTTTCTCCCATTCTTCCCTGCAGATACTCACAAGCTCTGTCAGGTTGGATGGGGAGCGTTGCTGCACAGCTATTTTCAGGTCTCTCCAGAGCTGTTCAATCAGGTTAAGTCCGGGCTTTGGCTGGGCCACTCAAGGACATTCAGCGACTTGTCCCGAAGCCACTCCTGTGTTGTCTTGGCATCGACCTGTTGGAATGTGAACCTTCACACCAGTCAGGTCCTGAGCACTCTGGAGCAGGTTTTATCAAGGATCTCTCTGTACTTTGCTTCGTCAATCTTTCCCTCGATCCTGACAAGTCTCCCAGTCCCTGCCCCTGAAAAACATCACCACAGCATGATGCTGCCACCACCGTGCTTCACCGTAGGGATGGTGCCAGGTTTCCTCCAGAAGTGACGCTTGACATTCAGGCCAAAGAGTTCAATCTTGGTTTCATCAAGACCAGAGAATCTTGTTTCTCACGGTCTGAGAATCTTTAGGTGCCTTTTGGGAAATTTCAAGCGAGCTGTCTTGTGCCTTTTACTTTGGAGTGGCTTCCGTCTTGCCACTCTACCATATAGGCCTGATTGGTGGTGCTGCAGAGATGGTTGTCCTTCTGGAAGGTTCTCCCATCTCCACGGAGGAACTCTAGAGCTCTGTCAGAGTGACCATCGGGTTCTTGGTCACCTCCCTGACCAAGGCCATTCTTCCCAGATTGCTCAGTTTGGCCGAGCGGAGAGTCTTGGTGGTGCCAAACTTTTTCCATTTAAGATAGATGTAGGCCACTGTGTTCTTGGAGACTTTTTTGGTACCGTTCTCCAGATCTGTGCTTCGACACAATGCTGTCTCAGAGACAATCCCTTCGACCTCATGGCTTGGTTTTTACTCTGACATGTACTGTCAACTGTAGGACCTTACATAGACAGGTATGTGCCTTTCCAAATCATGTCCCATCAATTGAATTTACTACAGGTGCACTCCAATCAAGTTGTAGAAACTTCTCAAAGATAATCAATGAAAACAGGATGCATCTGAGCTAAATTTCGAGACTCACAGAAAAGGGTCTGAATACCTATGTAAATAAGGTATTTCTGTTTTTTATTTTTAACAAATTTACAAATAAATCTCTAAAAGTCTGTTTTTGCTTTGTTATTATAGGGTATTGTGTGTAGATTGCTGAGGATTTGTATTTATTTAATCCATTTTAGAATAAGGCTGTATTGTAACAAAATGTGGAAAAAGTCAAGGGGTCTAAATACTTTCCGAAGGCACTGTAAGTAGTTAATTTGCTGTGGTTCTCTTTCAATCCAAAATATTTTCATATTATCTTGTGAAGTTTGATGGTCTCAGTGTTTTTCTTCTGTCAGGTCCTCATTTCAGCAGAAAACTGACAGCTTTGGTGGATGCAAAATGTTCAAGTGCTTCAATAAATAAAATAAATAAAAATGCAAAGTATGTGATATGTTGACCTCCAGCTAAACAATACTTGGCAATGAAAGAAAAATGTGCTCCTACGTACGAGTGGAAACAGTAAAATACTTTAAAGTACTACTTAAGTATTTTGGGGTGGTATCTGTACTTTACTTTATATTTTTGACAGCTTTTACTGTTATTCTACTACATTTGTAAAGAACATATGCACTTTTTACTCTTTACATTTTCCCTGACACCAAAAAGTACTTGTAACATTTTGAATGCTTAGAAGGACAGAAAAATGGTCTAATTCATGCACCTATCAAGAGAGTACTGCCTCTGATCTGGCTGACTCACTAAACACAAATGCTTTGTTTGTAAATTACGTCTGAGTGTTGAAGTGTACCCCAGTTTATCCATATAAAAAATAAGAATTGGGCCACCTGGTTTGCTTAATATAATGAAATTATTTATACTTTTACTTTTGATATTTAAGTGTATTTTAGCAATTACATTTACTTTTGATACTTAAGTATATTTAAAACCAAATACTTAGATTTTTAATCAAGTAGTATTTTGCTAGGTGACTTTCACTTGAGTCATTTTCTTTTAATGAATCTTTACTTCTACTTAAGTATGACAATTGGGTACTTTTTCCATCACTGAGAATATCACCCACTAAGTTCTCAAATACACAAAGATGGATGGAGGACCTATGTGAAAACATCATCCTCTGCATCACAGATCCTGATACCTATCTGGTGGGAAACACCCATTTTGCCAGAACCCACTCCCCTCCCTTGATGAATAGTTCACTTTCAGCCGTTCTAGAAAAGATGTCTGAAAACTCCTCTTCAGTGTGTCTGGCAGACAGCCACTCAGGCCCCTCCAGGTCCACCCGGGAAACATACTGTAGGAGGGGGGAACCTGAGTGGTGTGTGGAACGAACATTTATCATGGAACAAGAAGTGGACCATCTGAATGCTCTGCGTGTACTCCATGGTTGAGGAACTGATATATATATATTTTTTATGAAGGCATTTATGTGACTTGCAGCAATGAAACCTTAACTTGTTTTTAATGATGCAAAACATTTGGTTAAATTTGTACAAATCATACTTTGAATTGAGCACCCTATCACCACAATTAACCCTTCGAGTAAAACTGAAAGACATTGTCTTAGTGCTATTCAAAAGGATACCCTTCGTTTACATTGAAAATATTCAAGTTACCTTTTAACACCTTTGTCACAATAGCTGCAATGTCTCTCATAACTTAGTCCATGCACTTATAGGGGCTAGAGGTGAGTACATTTTTACATACTCTTAGCCATGATGACATTGAAATCATAATTCAATTTACACATGCCATCATATGTGATTCCCTTTCACTACCCCCATTATGTGCTGGCAACAGATTATATTGGGGCCTCTTGGATTGGTAACCATGCAGTTCTACCTCATAGAGAAAGCCCATATACACTGAGTGTACAATACATTGGGAACACCTTCCTAATATTGAGTTGCACTCCCTTTTGCCCTCAGAACAGCCTCAAGTCATCGGGGCATGGACTCTACAAGGTGTCAAAAGCGTTCCAGAGGAATGCTGGCCCATGTTGACTCCAATGCTTCCCACAGTTGTGTCAAGTTGTCTGGATGTCCTTTGGATGATGGACCATTCTTGATACACATGGGAAACTGTTGAGTGTGAAAAACCCAGCAGCGTTGCAGTTCTTGACACAATCAAACCGGTGCACCTGGCACCTACTACCATACCCTGTACAAAGGCACTTAAATCTGTTGTCTTGCTCATTCACCCTTTAAATGGTACACATACAAAATCCAAGTCTCAATTGTCTCAAGGCTTAAAAACAATTCTTTAACCTCTCTCCTCCCCTTCATCTACACCAGTGGTCACCAATTGGTTGATCAAAATCTTATCTCCATGGCATTCCTAGTCAATCACCAAACATTTATGTAAAAAAACAACGATAAAGCCTTGCGTTCCTATTTTATTTTATTAATTTTTTTGGTCTCCCGCTGTTGGCGGTAGGTGCAACCGATTCAGCGTAGAGTAGCCGATGTCTTCCCAATTTTAACCATTTCATGTGTCTTAAGGTACAAACTCTGCCTTCCCGGCGGGCCCGGAGAGCAAATCTATAGGCCTACTGCTGGCCAATCGGATGGCTCAGATTACCGTGTCTGCAATGGAGTAGTTGATGCTGTGAGATTTCAAAACCTTTAAAACCATGACTAGAGAGACTGTCAACTAATAGAGCAAAGAGCGTCTGTTTTTATTAGTGAGTTCTAGTTTACAGTTCTTACTCAGCACTGTCAACACTCTATTCAACACTTTTATAAGCCATAAAATGCACGTTCTCCCGACTTCCACTCGTGCTACAACCAGCACTGCAGCTGCAATGAATGAGTCGTAAAGTATATTGATAGGCTTGTGTTATTATTAGCAGCATGGGTATTTTTTAATATCAAGGAATACTTTAATAGAAGTTACAAAATGAATTTGTGCATGAGGCAGAAATAATGGGGTGCTACTCGAGTTACGCTGGAAGATTATGTCCCTTATTGGTCAGTGTCTGCGGAGGAAAGTGAGAGCGGAGATACGTTTAGAGGCAGACCATAAGTCTGCTACCCTCTCCCTCCACTGACCATCAGATGCATGTACTGAGCCTATACCCTACTGCACAAACCTCATTGCTACAGTACTGCTTTTAATATGTTCGTGTTGCATAGACTTACGTTTTTGAGCGGTAGATCTTGGCTTGCATTGTGACTCAAAGTGATCTTGACTCAGAAAAGGCCGGTGACCACTGATTGAAGTGGATTTAGCAAGTGACATCGATAAGGGATCATAGCTTTCACCTGGATTGACCTGGTCAGTCCATGTCGTGGAAAGGGTTCTTAACGTTTTGTACACTCAGTGTATATGTGATTCCAAGGCATACATTTAGAGAGCTAATGTAAGCTGTTCCTCGCTATGTTTCTACAATTGAATCAATGTAAACAATTCTAATCCATAAACGTGTTTTTTTTTAGCCAAATAGAATTATGTTCCTGCCCTCCCCAAATTACAAGATGACCTGTTGTAAATGGCCCATGGTGGTCTGTAGAGGAAGGGTCATCTCATCTCCTTTGTCATTTCTCTTGTAGCTGCCGGAATTCTAGCTTGGCTGCATTGACTTGGCAGTGTCAAGCACCATAGAGTGCAGCTTTGTACGTCTCATCCAATTCTCTGCTACCCCTCAGTCACGCACCCCTAACAGGCTAACAGCTGACTACACCACAGAATGATTTCTCAGAACAGCTAAATAGACTGGCATGCAATGGGCAGGAGTGAAATCATTGTATTTCACTGAGCAGAGCAGAAGAGTTGGCGTGACCGTGTTTTTCTGGGTTTGGTGGAAAACAACTCCAACTAGTAAGCATAAGCATCTGTTTCCTGATACAAGTTTGTAGCCTCAGTTGGATCTTTGCTATTTTGAATAATACATTTTCACTCGTACTGTTACAATGTTTGAGAGAGAGAGAAAGAGAGAGATTTTAAGTGAATATGAATGTGACTGTATTTAAATCTGAATGGAGAGAGAGTGCATTATCTTCACATTTTGGTAGTCATGTTGCCTTTGATGGTGTCTATTTTATAAAAAGATCACCAGTATTTTGTCTTTTATGTGTTTTATATTATCACACATTGTATGTTGGAGAAAAATCAAACTTTCGTTGCATGCTGATTGTTGTTCAACAGCGCACTTTTAATACTTTGAGGAAAAAGGGCATTTGAATGTTAACAGAGCCTAACCCTCAAGTATATTATCAAATGGGAAAGGAATAGGAAAGGTCTCTCACATCAGCTTGGAGAGTCATATCAAACACAAGGGATC
Source organism: Oncorhynchus tshawytscha (assembly GCF_018296145.1). NCBI lineage: Eukaryota > Metazoa > Chordata > Actinopteri > Salmoniformes > Salmonidae > Oncorhynchus > Oncorhynchus tshawytscha. Next base: position 59,495,471 of record NC_056441.1, read on the forward strand.
TGTTATTAGATCACATTTGAGCAATGAATATTGGCTGGGTGTAACCCAATCAATTGGGTAAGAACATATTACTATAATTTGATACATTTGATTTAATTCACCGGATGAAATAGTACATTCTGCAGCTTGTCACAGTTATTGAATGAGACATTTTAATTGCATTCTAAGCTGCTACACAGGAAATACTCACAGTAATAACCACAGCGTGAACATGGAATACTAAGGACGGGCCATTTTGTAGAATACCTACTTCATCTGGTCATCATACTTTTTTTTAGGTTAAATAGACATTTGTTGTAAAAGTGATGTAGTATGACACAGAATTATACAAGCCTCTAAAATGTCTTCAGACATACATATGGTACATTTCTTGCATGTCTTAGTGTAGCATTTCTAGTGCACTCAGGTTAAACCCTTCGACAATGGATAGCAGATAGTTCCAATATCAACCACGGAAAGTAATGGAAATTGACACATCAAAAGTATTAAAATGACATGTAATTATATTACTACTGTGTTGCAATGCAGTTAAACACATTTTTATTATAAGGCTATGTGGGTGTTTTTTTTACACATCTAGTTCATAGGTGATCATATTCAATTAGTTAATGCCCCACTACATTTACTCATGACCTCATCCACAACTGCAAAATGGGAAAGGCTTTATGTTGGCAGTGAGTGTATTATGACCTAATAACTCATATTTTCCTTGTGCCTGTAAACCTAATTTTGAAGGTTAAACGTGTTTACCTAAAATACAGTGTTACTAAAGTTTATTTTGGGGAGTCATTAACTGTTTTTTAGATTTGAATTCAGGATCTCCAACACATCATATTCTGGTTGTACATATGGTGCATTCGGAAAGTATTCAGACCCTTGACTTTTTCCACATTTTGTTACGTTACAGCCTTATTCTAAAATGTATTAAATCATCTATAAACAGTACACCATAATGACAAAGTGAAAACAGCTTTGTAAAAAAACTGAAATTCCTTATTTATATAAGAATTCTGTCCCTTTGCAATGAGACTCGAAATTGAGTTCAGGTACATCCTATTTCCATTGATCATTGTGGTAAATTACATTTATTGGACATGATTTGGAAAGGCACACAGCTGTCTATCTAAGGACCCACAGTTGACAGTGCATGTCAGAGCAAAAACCAAGCCATGAGGTCAAAGGAATTGTCAGTAGAGCTCCAAGATAGGATTGTGTCGAGGCACAGATCTGGGGAAGGGTACCAAAACATTTCTGCAGCATTGAAGGTCCCCAAGAACACAGTGGCCTCCATTATTCTTAAATGGAAGACGTTTGGAACCCGTTTGGAACCAGACTCTTCCTAGAGCTGGCTGCTCGGCTAAACTGAGTATTCGGGGGAGAAGGGCCTTGGTCAGGGAGGTGACCAAGAATCTGATGGTCACTCTGACAGAGCTCCAGAGTTCCTCGGTGGAGATGCAAGAACCTTCCAGAAGAACAACCATCTCTGCAGCACTCCAGCAATCAGGCCTTTATGGTAGAGTGGCCAGACGGAAGCCACTCCTCAGTAAAAGCCACATGACAGCCTGCTTGGAATTTGCCAAAAGGCACCTAAAGGACTCTCAGACCATGAGAAACAAGATTCTCTGGTCTGATGAAACCAAGATTGAACTATTTGGCCTAAAAGCCAAGCGTCACATCTGGAAGAAACCTGGCACCATCCCTATGGTGAAGCATGGTGGTGGCAGCATCATTATGTGGGGATGTTTTTCAGCAGCAGGGACTGGGAGACTAGTCAGGATCGAGGGAAAGATGAACAAAGAAAAGTCCAGAGAGATTTTGATTGAAACCTGCTCCAGAACTCTCAGGACCTCAGACTGGGGTGAAGGTTCACTTTTCAACAGGACAATGACCCTAAGCACACAGCCAAGACATCGCAGGAGTGGCTTCAGGACAAGTCTCTGAATGTCCTTGAGTGGCCCAGCCAGAACCCGGTCTTAAACCGATCTAACATCTCTGGAGAGATCTGAAAACAGCTGTGCAACGACGCTCCCCATCCAACCTGACAGAGCTTGAGAGGATCTGTAGGGAAGACTGGGCAAAACTCCTGAAGTCCAGGTGTGCCAAGCTTGTAGCGTCCTACCCAAGAAGACTCAAGGCTTTAATTGCTGCCAAAGGGTCTGAGTACTTGTAAATGAATACATGTAAATGTAATATTCATTTTTTCTATTTTTAATAAATTAGCAAAAATGTCTAAAAACCTGTTTTTGCTTGATCATGATGGGGTATTGTGTGTAGATTGATGAGGGGAAAAAACAATTCAGTCCATTTTAGAAAAAGTCTGTAGCATAACAAAATGTGGAAAAAGTCAAGGGGTCTGTATGCAATACTTTTGACAGGTATATGGGGATGTAGGTTATAGTACACTGTATTGCAGTCTTTGGAGGCCAAACTAGTCTCTAATTTCTGTATGGAACATTGTTTGGCTCGGACAGTGGATCTGGTGCATGTTCGCAGAGGAAAGAGGAAGTGGAAAATAATTGATAAGAAAAACAGAGATACAGTACAAGCTGGGAGTTTCAAGTAAACAAAGTCTGTGTGTCATGTGAATCTGTGAGTGTATCAGTGGAGTATAGCAAGTGAGGGCTTAACAATTCCTCGAATCCTCGTTTACTTTGTACAAATTCCAATTTTAATGAAATCATCTTCAAAGACCTCTGATTTCTTTCAAAACACATTTCAGATTCCTATATTTAAAATAAACAGCACGGCAGGTTTGATACATCACTTGGGCATCATGGAACATTGAACATTTCTCAGTATTGTCTTGACTCCAAAATGTTGATTGAGCCTCCCGTAGGATAGTTTCATTTACGTGAATGTTTTTAACAGTCTGACCACCAGTGAGCTAGCCAGCATGTACACCCCAGTACGTCATTTCACAGTACAGTAAGATTTCACCCGTCTGAAACACTCCCTCTGGAGCCGCTCCAGGACACAATTTCTCACTCTCAGGACTGTCATTTTGAGGAATGTAAGTTGAAGCTTTTCAAACTAATGGGATGGAACATCCCAAACTTGTCACACTCAGGTAACACTCAAATACAATAACAGAGTTTTGTCATTGATGTATGGGCCAAGTGTTGCTGTATGATCTCCGTTCGAGATTATCCTATCAACGGAACATTAAAAACTGTAATATCTTATATTTCACCGAGTCGTGGCTGAACAACGACACAGATAATATAGAGCTGGCTGGGTTTTTCGTGCATCGGCAGGACAGAACAGAACAGCTACGTCTGGTAAGATGAGAGGTGGGTATCTATTTGTCAATAAAAGCTGGTGCGCGATGCCTAATAATAAAGAAGTCTCGAGGTATTGCTTGCCTGAGGTAGAGTACCTCATGATAAGTTCTTGACCACACTACCTACCAAGAGAGTTTCATCTATATTATTCGTAGTCGTCTATTTACCACCACAAACCGATGTTGGCACTAAGACCGCACTCAACGAGCTATATAAGGCCATAAGCAAACAAGAAAATGCTCATCCAGAAGCGGTGCTCCTAGTGACCGGGGACTTTAATTTCTACCAGCATGTCACATGTGCAACCAGAGGAAAGAAAACTCTAGACCACCTTTACTCCACACACAGAGACACACACAAAGCCCTCCCTCGCAATGCATTTGGCAAATCTGACCATAATTATATGCTCCTGATTCCTGCTTACAAGCAAAAACTAAAGCTGTAAGTACGAGTGACTCGCGCAATACAGAAGTGGTCTGATGATGCAGATGCTATGCTACAGGACTGTTTTGCTAGCACAGACTGGAATATGTTCCGGGATTCATCCAATGGCATTGTGGAGTATACCACCTCAATCACCGGCTTCATCAAAAAGTACATTGACCCACAGTGACCGTGCGTACATATCCCAACCAGAAGCCATGGATTACAGGCAATATCAGCACCGAGCTAAATGCTAGAGCTGCCGCTTTCAAGGAGCAGGACACTAATCCGGAAGCTTATAAGAAATCCAACTATGCCCTCAGACGAACTAAGATTGAATCCTACTACACCGGCTCTGATGTTTGTCGGGTGTGGCAGGGCTTGCAAACTATTACAGACTACAAAGGAAAACCCATCGCAAGCTGCTCAGTGACGCGAACCTACCAGACGAGCTAAATGCCTTTTATGCTTGCTTCGAGGCAAGCAACACTGTCAAGTGTCTTAACTGATATTTTTAACCTCTCCCTGACAGAGTCTGTAATTCCTACATGTTTCAAGCAGACCACCATTGTCCATGTGCCCAAGAAAGTGAAGGTAACCTGACTAAATGAATACCGCCCCGTGGCAATCACGTCGGTAGCCATGAAGTGCTTTGAAAGGCTGGTCATGACATCAACACCATCATCCCGGAAACCCTAGACCCCACTCCAATTCGCATACCGCCCCAACAGATCCATAGATGATGCAATGTTAATCACACTCCACACTGCCCTTTCCTATCTGGACAAAATAACACCTGTGTGAGAATGCTGTTCATTGACTACAGCTCAGCGTTCAACACCATAGTGCCCTCAAAGCTCATCACCTTGCTAAGGACACTGGGACTAAACCCCTCCCTCTGCAACTGGATCCTGGACTTCCTGACGGGCCACCCCCAGGTGGTAAGGGTAGGCAACAACACATCTGCCACGCTGATCCTCAACACTTTGCTCGTCTACATCATAAGCATACATCGCTAACTCTTTTTTGATCAGCGGTTTGATTAGTGACTTTTAGGACATTTAACAAACATGTTGCTGTGGTTCATTTTGCTGGTGTCTACCCTTGGCTTTTACAATGTTGGTGATACATTTAGAACCCGTTGCACTGTGAATGAGGAAATACAGTGGGGCAAAAAAGTATTTAGTAAGCCACCAATTGTGCATGTTCTCCCACTTAAAAAGATGAGAGGCCTGTAATTTTCATCATAGGTACACTTCAACTATGACAGACAAAATTAGAAAAAAAATCCAGAAAATCACAATGTAGGATTTTTTATGAATTTATTTGCAAATTATGGTGGAAATAAGTATTTGGTCACCTACAAACAAGCAAGATTTCTGGCTCTCACAGACCTGTAACTTCTTCTTTAAGAGGCTCCTCTGTCCTCCACTCATTACCTGTATTAATGGCACCTGTTTGAACTTGTTATCAGGATAAAAGACACCAGTCCACAACCTCAAACAGTCACACTCCAAACTCCACTATGACCAAGACCAAAGAGCTGTCAAAGGACACCAGAAACAAAATTGTAGACCTGCACCAGGCTGGGAAGACTGAATCTGCAATAGGTAAGCAGCTTGGTTTAAATAAAGCAACTGTGGGAGCAATTATTAGGAAATGGAAGACATACAAGACCACTGATAATCTCCCTCGATCTGGGGCTCCACGCAAGATCTCACCCCGTGGGGTCAAAATGATCACAAGAACGGTGAGCAAAAATCCCAGAACCACACAGGGGGACCTAGTGAATGACCTGCAGAGAGCTGGGACCAAAGTAACAAAGACTACCATCAGTAACACACTACGCCGCCAGGGACTCAAATCCTGCAGTGCCAGACGTGTCCCCCTGCTTAAGCCAGTACATGTCCAGGCCCGTCTGAAGTTTGCTAGAGAGCATTTGGATGATCCAGAAGAAGATTGGGAGAATGTCATATGGTCAGGTCAAACCAAAATAGAACTTTTCGGTAAAAACTCAACTCGTCGTGTTTGGAGGACAAAGAATGCTGAGTTGCATCCAAAGAACACAATACCTACTGTGAAGCATGGGGGTGGAAACATCATGCTTTGGGGCTGTTTTTCTGCAAAGGGATCAGGACGACTGATCTGTGTAAAGGAAAGAATGAATGGGGCCATGTATTGTGGGATTTTGAGTGAAAACCTCCTTCCATCAGCAAGGGCATTGAAGATGAAACGTGGCTGGGTCTTTCAGCATGACAATGATCCCAGACACACTGCCCGGGCAACGAAGGAGTGGCTTCGTAAGAAGCATTTCAAGGTCCTGGAGTGGCCTAGCCAGTCTCCAGATCTCAACCCCATAGAAAATCTTTGGAGGGAGTTGAAAGTGTGTGTTGCCCAGCAACAGCCCCAAAACATCACTGCTCTAGAGGAGCTCTGCATGGAGGAATGGGCCAAAATACCAGCAACAGTGTGTGAAAACCTTGTGAAGACTTACAGAAAACGTTTGACCTCTGTCATTGCCAACAAAGGGTATATAACAAAGTATTGAGAAACTTTTGTTATTGACCAAATACTTATTTTCCACCATAATTTGCAAATAAATTCATTAAAAATCCTACAATGTGATTTTCTGGATTTTTTTTCTCATTTTGTCTGTCATAGTTGAAGTGTACCTATGATGAAAATTACAGGCCACTCTCATCTTTTTAAGTCGGAGAACTTGCACAATTGGTGGCTGACTAAATACTTTTTTGCCCCACTGTATATGATTGTTTCTCCCTCGAGTATTGTGAGAAACCCCACACTTGCTTCGTAAATGCACATGAGAACTATGCACATTTCTCCCAAACAATATGGGAGAAATCGGACTCTTGCGCTTACATGTCAGGACTGTTCTCTTGGTACTTAACCATGTCTCTGGACTTCATACATCTCCTGAAATATGTGGCGTTAAAGATTCTGGTGACTATGGATTCTCCTTCAAGTTCTGTCTGTAACTCCAAATGTTGTAACACTCGATCTAGACTTGCCATTATCTTGCTGCTTCTTTTGTCTGGAAATGTCCAGTCTAATCCAGGTTCTGACATTCTTACCCCTGCCGAATTAAGTTGTTAGAGTGGCCTGAAAGTTTTGCATATGAATGTAAGAAGTCTTCTGCCGAAGCTTGATTTTGTGAATATATGGATAAAAACTTCCGACCCGGATGTATTTATGCTTTCTGAAACGTGGCTTAAAAAATATATTACAGACAAAAATATTGGCATAAATGGTTGCAATGTTTTTCGTACAGATCGTAAATCTAAGGGTGGTGGTGTTGCTGTATATGTAAAAGACAAGTTCTCAGTGGTCGTTCTGACTTCTGTTACTAAACCTAAGCAATTTGAATATTTGTCTTTGAACCTAAACCTTGTCTCATCTTTAAATATTGTTGTATCTTGTTGTTATAGACCTCCATCTGCTACTGTTGGCTCTCTGGATTGTATTTTCAAATTGTTATCACAGAATGTCAATTCTGAGTTTGTCCTGATGGATGATCTGAATCAGGACTGGCTAACATCTAGCTCTGATCAACTTAAAATTCTGTGCAATACCTACAATCTCACTCAGATTGTCAACAGTGTAACTAGGTTGAATATAAAATATCCTCTGAAATCCTCTTTGATTGATTTGATCTTAACCAATACTCCTCATCATTTTAATGCTTCTGGAATGCATGGAATGCAATCAGGTTTTTAGGTCTGGCCACAGCACTGTTTCAGCAACATTGAAGGTTTTAAATGACAGGGGAGGGTCCGGGTGGGCATCTAGCCTCGATGGCGGCTCCGGTGCGGGACGTAGACCCCGCTCCGCTCGCAGATCCGCCCGCTTCGGTGGCGACTCTGGTGCAGGGATCGTCGCCGGAAGCTATGGACCGTGGATCGTCGCCGGAGGATCCGGACCGTGGATCGTCGGAGGAGGAACCTGACCGTGGATCGACGCCGGAAGGTCCGGACCGTGGATTGTCGCCGGAGGAACCAAACCGTGGATCGTCGCAGGGGACTCCGGACCGTAGATCGTTGCCGGAGGAACCGGGCCGTGGATCGTTGCTGGAAGCTCCGGCCTGTGGATCGTCGCCGGATGCTCCGGCCCGTGGATCGTTGCCGGGGACTCCGGACTGGGAACCCTCGCAGGAGGCTCTGGGCCATGGATCATCACTGGAGGCTCCTGGCCATGGATCATCACTGGAGGCTCCGGGCCATGGATCATCACTGGAGGCTCTGCGCCCTGGATCATCACTGGAGGCTCCGGACTGGGAACCCTCGCAGGAGGCTCTGGGCCATGGATCATCACTGGAGGGTCCTGGACATGGATCATCACTGGAGGCTCCGGGCCATGGATATTCACTGGAGGCTCTGCGCCCTGGATCATCACTGGAGGCTCCGGACTGGGAACCGTCGCTGGAGGCCTGGTGCGTGGAGCTGGCATAACGTGTCCTGGACAGATGACAACCTTTGCACGGCAAGTGCGGGGAGCTGGCACAGGACGTACCGGGCTGTGGAGGCGCACTGGAGACACGGTGCGTAGAACCGTCACACATTGTACCGGAACGATAACACGCTCCTCAAAGCGAGTGTTGAGAGCTGGCACAGGACGTACTGGGCTGTGGAGCCGCACTGGAGACCTGGTGTGTGGAGCCGGCACAGATGGGATGGTACCGGACAGATGACACGCTCCTCAGGACGAATACGGGGAGCTGACACAGGTGGCATCAGACGGATAACACGCTCCTCAGGGCGAATGTCTTGTCTCTCCAGCCAAACGTCCTCCGCTTCACTCTCTTCACATTTCGCCAACCACTCATCGAAGGTCTCTATCTCACCCCTCCGTTCACTCTCTCTCAATCTATCCAACTCTTCCTCCATGGTCTCTGACTCACCCCTCAGCGTTGCCGACCACCTCGTGTGCGCCCCCCCAAAAATGTTTTGAGGCTGCTTCTTGGGCCTACGTCGTGGCCGCGAACCCCAGTGTCTTCACTGTACCTCCTTCGCTGCTTCCGCCTGCTTCCATGGCAGTCTTTTGTCTCCTGCCATTTCGTTCCAAGTCCAGGATGTCCTCCACTCCTGGCTTTCCTCCCAGGCCCAGAATCCCTGCTCCTCCTGGGCACGCTGCTTGGTCCGTCTTTTTTAGTCAGGTCAGTAAATAAATATCAATTATGGTCCCATTCTGATTTGCTTCTAACAGTACCAAAAATTAGAACAGGTCATGGTAGAAATAGTTTTAGTTACTTAGCACCGTGGTCCTGGAATTCTCTCCTGAACATTTTAAAATGTGATGATCTAGTTTTGTTGGTGGAGTTTAAACACTTGATCGATATATATATATCATAGAAGAGTGTAATTGTTTTCAGGCCAGCTGTTTTTAGTCAAGATGTTTGTGTTTTTAATGTAATATGTAATTGTTGTACTGTATGTGTGTTTATAGTTTTGTTTAATGTTGTGTTAGTGTATGTAAGTTGTTTTGTCTGAAACGTTGTTCCTCCTGCTGCTATTGGACCAGGTCTCTCTTGGAAAAGAGATATTATCTCAATGAGAAAAAACATGTATAAATAAAGGTTAAAAAAAATAGTTTTTAAAAACACTGTGGCCTCTCAGGGGTGTGTGCTTTGTCCTCCTGCACATCTCCCTCAATGTGATCAAGACAAAGGTGCTGATTGTGGACTACAGGAATAGGAGGGCTGAACAGGCCCCCATTAACATTGACAGGGCTGTAGTGGAGCGGGTTGAGAGTTTCAAGTTCTTTGTTGTCCACATCACCAACAAACTATCATGGTCCAAACACACCAAGACAGCCGTGAAGAGAGCACGACAACAGCTTTTCCCCCCCAGGAGACTGAAAAGATTTGTCATGGGTCCCCATATCCTCAAACGGTTCTACAGCTGCACCATCGAGAGCATCCTGGCTGGTTGCATAACCGCCTGGTATGGCAACTGCTTGGCATCTGACCGTAAGGTGCTACAGAGGGTAGTGCGTACGGCCTAGTTCATGACTTGGGCCAAGCTTCCTATCATCCAGGACCAATATACTAGGCAGTGTCAGAGGAAGGCCCAAAAAATGGTCAAATACTCCAGTCACCCAAGTCATAGACACTTCTCTCTGCTAACGCATGACAAGCGATACCGGAGGACCATGATTAGGTCCAAAAGGCTCCCTCTGGGATAGGCGGGACGGTAGCGTCCCACTTGCCCAATAGCCAGGGAAAATGCAGAGCGGCAAATTCAAATAAAATACTATAAAAATCTAACTTTCATTAAATCACACATGTAAGATACCAAATTAAAGCTACACTCGTTGTGAATCCAGCCGACATGTCAGATTTCAAAAAGGCTTTTCGGCGAAAGCATAAGATTCTATTATCTGATGATAGCACAACAGTAAACAAAGAGAGAGTAGCATATTTCAACCCTGCAGGCGCGACACAAAACGCAGAAATAAAATATAAATCATGCCTTACCTTTGACGAGTTTCTTTTCTCCAATATGTCCCATAAACATCACAAATGGTCCTTTTGTTCGATTCATTCCGTTGATATGTCCATTTATTTGGCGCGTTTGATTCAGAAAAACACACCTTCCAACTTGTGCAATGTCACTACAAAATATCTCAAAAGTTACCTGTAAACTTTGCCAAAACATTTCAAACTACTTTTGCAATACAACTTTAGGTATTTTAAAACATAAATAATCGATCAAATTGAAGACGGGATAATCTGTGTTCAATACAAAAAGAAAACAAACTGACGCTACTTTTCGAGTCATGCGCCTCTCTCAAAAAGTCCACCACAAGTGACACTCATTCAAGATGGCCGTACTTCTTCATTACACAAAGGAATAACCTCAACCAATTTCTAAAGACTGGTGACATCCATTGGAAGCAGTAGGAACTGTAAACAAGTCCCTTAGAAATCTGTTTTCCTAATGAAAACCCATTGAATAGACAGTGACCTAAAAATAAAAAATTCTTAATGGTTTGTCCTCTGGGTTTTGCCTGCTACATAAGTTCTATTATACTCACAGACATGATTCAAACAGTTTTAGAAACGTCGGGGTGTTTCCTATCCAAATCTACTAATAATAGCCATATCTTATATTCTGGGGATGAGTAGTAGTAATTTGGATTTGGGCACCTTATTTATCCAAAAGTGAAAATGCTGCCCCCTATCCCGAAGAAGTTGTTTAACAGATTCCACCCCCAAGACATAAGACTGCTGAACAATTAATCAAATGGCCACTCAGACTATTTACATTGATATCCCCCCTTTGTTTTTACACTTTATTTATTATCTATGCATAGTCACTTTACCCCTACCTACATGTACAAATTACCTTGACTAACCTGTATCCCTGCACATTGACTCAGTACCGGTACCCCCTGCATATAGCCTCATTATTGTTATTTTATTGTGTTACTTTTTTATTTATATTTTTACTTTAGTTTATTTAGTAAAAATTTACTCAACTCTATTTCTTGAACTGCATTGTTGGTTAAGGGCTTGTAAGTAAGCATTTCACGGTAAGGCCCATGTGACAATTAAAAATGGATTTGATTTGATCTTAGCCAAGATTTTGAAAGCAACGACCATGGTTAGGCAATAGTTTTTTAATGTAAATTTGTCAATAATTATACCTGTTGTATTCGTCGCATGTGACAAATTTGATATTCTCATAACCATACTGTACCAAACAATTCTCCTGGAATTTGTGTTGCAATGTGCTTCTGTAAACATGGTTCTGGTTTTGATGTTGGGCTTGGATGAATTCAGGACTTCAAACCTAGAGACTAAAGCCTTGTAGCGTTATAGAACCATAGCGGGACAATAGAGACTAACACTGTCTTGGTTAATCAGTGAAGTTGTGTATTCTCTAGCCGTCCTTTAACAAACTGTTTGAAACTAAAGCCTTATTTCTCTTTCTTCCTCTCAGCCTCAGTGGGATTCTGAGCGCTCAGTGTTGACTGAACACCAAAGGTATGCCGAGGCTTGCAATTGGGATCAATCTCACACAATCTCTCATTGTCTGTTCTGTTTTAGAATTTGCCTCAAGCTATGATTTATTTTAACTTCCTTTAGCCTCCCACTTCTGGCAGTAGAAGTAGTGTCTCCGTGTTACCATAGGGAGATTTGTTGGAAGAGGTTCTCTTCGACATGGAATCCCTGGTCGCTTTAATAATGGAATACTAATCACTATAATCATGTTTACATACTGCTTTACTCATCTCACATGTATATACTGTATTCTATTCTACTGTATTTTAGTTAATCCCACTCCGACATTGCTCATCCTAATATTTATATATTTCTTAATTCCATTATTTTAGATTGGTGTGTATTGTTGTGAATTGTTAGATATTGCTGCACTGTTATAGCTACGAACACAACCATTTCGCTACACCCACAATAACAGTTGCTAAATATGTGCATGTGACCAATAACATTTGATTAGATTGCATATTACCCCCAAGACTGACTGAGTGTGCTTGGTATTGTAATTGGGTAACACTTCAGTTCTGTAACAGTTTTGAATTAACATGTTTTGAGATAGTTGCCTGGCTACCCAGACTCCTTTCTCTCGCAAAACGCTATGCCACACCCACAAACATTAGTTTCCTTTCTGCAATGAGTCTGGATCTGAGTACCTCCCCTGCACTGAATTGCGAACACATTCAGCGATGTCTGATAGGTAAAGAAAACTATGGGTTGGGCCAGAGCCAAAACACACGTGGGTAAAGTGGCAGTTTGAAAATTCATCATTGGCTTTGATGCTCTGATTGGTTAGACTATCCAATCGCTGATGAATTTGTTTTGTACAACGCCCCTCGTGTCCCTTGTCACCACAAACAACTTCAACGATGGCAGTCTCAAACTAAAGTACGTAGAGAGCAACAGAGCAGTGGAAGAATTTAGTGTGAGTCGTCAGGCTAGTTACATAGTACTGTACTTTAGTTGAGGACAGTCCCCATTTGTATATGGACAGTCCCTATTCCATTGATATATACAGTATTTAATAACAAAAACCACTCAACTTAATTACTATGTAATTATATTGCAATTGCCAAAGTACATGAATGTACTATCATGTATAATATAATGTTTACCAGTTGATTAGAGTAGGTCAATTTGTTATATTCAATTTTTACTGAGAATTTTTTTTACCTACTGTACTTTACAATAATTCTACTCACAAATGAGGAGCTGAACTATCGTCGTAACATAGTTGCCACAACAGGGCTCACATTTCACAGGTTAGTTGTGTTGTGCTTTAGTGCACCTCTGGCACATAAGGGGCAGGTGTTAGCAATAATACCTGATCGCTTAGCTCTCCCCTGCTGTTTATAAACTGAACTGGTTATGCCATGCATTAGTGCATACCCAATTATAAATCAATGTTTGGGTTTAAGGCTTGTAATGGGAACCAGGTGGGGTCACGCATGCATGGTTGGATAATGTCCAGACACAAAGGCCACATTCTCGTCTGCACAAGTTCGAGGAAGTCATACTCACATGAAACGTGAATTGTGGAAGATTTCCAAGACATTGACCTGAGAAGCGATATAAAAAATATAATCAAACTTTATTTGCCACATGCGCCGAATAGTGGAGACCTTACCGTGAAATGCTTACTTACAAGCCCTTAACCAACAGTGCAGTTCGAGAAGAGTTAAGAAAATATTTACCAAATAATCTACAGTAAAAAAAAAAAAAGTAACACAATAACATAACAACAACGAGGCTATATACAGGGGGTACCGGTACAGAGTCAGTGTGTGGGGGTACAGGTTAGAGGTAATTTGTACATGTAGGTATGGTTGAAGTGACTAAACGGTGAACTAACATAATTTAACACAGGAAATATATTTCTATACTGTATTTCTTATTCCATCTGATGAAGTGACTGACACTCCTTTGCTCTTGGGCAGAACCTTGTTGGAACCTTATGGTATGCAACATGAGACCACACAGGCATACTGGTATGATGTCATTGGTGTCTAGCTTATTTGGAGCACATGTGCGGCAAAAATAGTACTCCTACAGTCTAATAACTATTCATATTTTTGACCCCTGGAAGTTTACATGCAAAATGTATAAAATACTGCACGTGACAATATTACAGTGTATTCATAATGACTTGATCATTAAAGTCTTTATTGTCACGTCTACTCCCACTCCTCCCCTCCGGTGTTCGACGTCGCCGGTTTACTAACCACCGGTCCTGGGAATCATCATTACGCACACTTGGCTTTCATCATTACACGCACCTGTGCGTCATCATCAAGCACACCTGTTCTCCATTACCTCACTCATTACCTCCCCTTTATCTGGCACTCCTTTAGGTTCCTTCCCCAGGCAGTATTGTTTCTATTTGTTCATGTCTAGACGCTATGCCTACATTGTATCATTCCATGTTTGTTGTTATATTAAACTTACCACCTGCTTCTCGACTACCAGCGTCTATGTTACAGAATACTGTCTCACCAAATGGAAGAAGCTGGAAATCAGGACATCTCCCAGACAGTTGACAAACAGGGATACCTACTTTGTAAACACCACGACCAGCTGGCTCAAGTGGGGACGGCCATGGAAAAGGTTCTTCGCATTGTTCAACGTCTCCAACATGCCTGAGAGGTGTTGCCTTCCACTAGCGGAGGAGACCCTTCCACCAATCGACCGAGCGAGCCAGCTCATCATTCAGCAGTCTGCCCAGGTCAGAGTTGCAAAGAAAAAGCCATGCCTCAGACTGGCCAATAAAAAGAAAAGATTAAGATGGACAAAAGAACACAGACACTGGACAGAGGAACTCTGCCTAGAAGTCCATCATCCCGGAGTTGACGTTGAGACTGGTGTTTTGAGGGTACCATTTAATGAAGCTGCCAGTTGAGGACTTGTGAGGTGTCTGTTTCTCAAACTAGACACTCTAATGTACTTGTCCTCTTGTTCAGTTGTGCACCGGGGCCTCCCACTCCTTTTTCTATGCTGGTTAGAGCCAGTTTGCGCTGTTCTATGAAGGGAGTAGTACACAGCATTGTACGAGATCTTCAGTTCCTTGGCAATTTCTCACATGGAATAGCCTTCATTTGTCAGAACAAGAATAGACTGAGTTTCAGAAGAAAGTTCTTTGTTTCTGGCCATTTCGAGCCTGTAATCGGACCCACAAATGCTGATGCTTCAGATGATCAACTAGTCTAAAGAAGGCCAGTTTTATTGCTTCTTTAATTAGCACAACAGTATTCAGCTGTGCTAACATAATTGCAAAATGGTTTTCTAATGATCAATTATCCTTTTAAAATGATAAACTTGGATTAGCTAACATAATGTGCCGTTGGAACACAGGAGTGATGGTTGCTGATAATGGGCCTCTGTACACCAATGTAGATATTCCATAGAAAATCTGCTGTTTCCAGCTACAAAAGTCATTACTTCGCCACCATGGCCTATTTATTGCCTTACCTTCCTTATCCTACCTCATTTGCACACACTGTATATAGACTTTTTCTACTGTATTATTGACTGTATGTTTGTTTATTCCATGTGTAACTCTGTTGTTGCATGTGTCGAACTGCATTGCTTTTTCTTGGCCAGGTTGCAGTTGTAAAATTTACACCAATAACAATGTCTACACTTTATTTCTGATCAATTTGATGTTATTTTAATGGACAAATGGGCTTTTCTTTAAAAAAAAGGAAATTTCTAAGTGACCCCAAACTTTTGAATGGTAGTGTATATTTCTGTCCTAAAATGTTTGTTTTTACAGGGCACATGCCCCCAGCCCCTCTCCCCCTTCCCCGTCAGTTTCAATGGGCATGACGCCTCTGCTAATGAGGAGCTGCTACAGCTCATTTCCTTGTTGTGTAATCACATTCAAACTGATTCATGGCTTTTTAACCTCCTTCCATGCCTTGTCATGAGTGGTGTTATGCCCCCACTTACACTGCATACGGAAAATATTCAGATTGTTACATTACAGCCTTATTTTAAAATGGATTACATTGTTTCCCCCCCCCCTCAGTCTACACACAATACCCCATAATGACAAAGCAAAAACAGGATTTTAGAAATTGCAGCAAATTTATAAAAAATAAAAACCTGAAATATCACATTTACATAAGATCCCGTTACTCTGTACTTTGTTGAAGCACCTTTGGTTGCAATTACAGTCTTGGGTATGACACTACAAGCTTGGCACACCTGTATTTGGGGTGTTTCTCCCATTTAATCTTTGTAGATCCTCTCAAGCTCTGACAGGTTGGATGGGGAGCGTCGCTGCGCAGATATTTTCAGTTCTCTCCAGAGATGTTCGATTGGGTTCAAGAGTGCTCTGGAGCAGGTTTTCATCAAGGACATTGCTCCATTCATCTTTGCCTCGATCCTGATTAGTCTGCCAGTTCCTGCCGCGGAAAAATATCTCCACAGCATGATGCTGCCACCACCATGCTTCATCTTAGGGATGGTGCCAGGTTTCCTCCAGAAGTGACGTTTGGCATTCATGATCTTATAGTCTTTACGTGCCTTTTGGAAAAAGTAAAGGTTTCTGAATGCACTGTAAATACAAAATATCTGACATTGTATTCCCAGTTCCACTTTGTTGTGCTTTTAAATGGTTTGAAACTGCAGTGATAATACATTTAGGACAACTAAACCAAAAACCAACTAAACCAAAAATCTGAGCATAGTGATCACACTTCTGGAATTCAACAAACATCTGGCTGGCTTTTTGAGGGGGTGAATAAAGGTTGAGTCTCAACCAAGTATTACCCAGATTTCCATGTTGAAATGACGTGGTCTGCCCAGTGGGTTATTGCGAGTTGCAATTGTTACTTGCAGGTATGTTAACACACACCCTTGTGATTTTCACAGCACATGATCTTGAGTGCCCATTGTAATGACAGCTCTTGACTGTTATTATAGAGAACTTAAGTGGTGCTTGCAGGCATGTAAAAAGCTTGTTGGATAACACAAGCACACGTCTGTCAAACTCTTGCATAAACATCACTTTGTTGGTCAAGATTTGTTTGATTGAACATTGTTTGATTGAACATTTGTTTGATTGAACATTGACATTGTGATTGTAGGGATCTTTGTATGCGGTAGCCTTTGATGAGGCACAATGATGGGTTAGATGCTTAGTAGAATACAGAATGCCACCATAATAGATTCCCAGAACTGTATTTTCTAATGCCACATCTACATTCCTACTGAAACAGTGTATTCAGGGTGTGTCCAGAGAGTTTTTCACATTTTGAGTGAAGCACAAATGCCGGTGAGCAGTCCTGGGTTCAAATACTATTTGTAATAGTTGAGTTTGCAGTGCAATACAACCCCAAAAAATGGTTGTATTTGAAAGATTTGAAATAGTCTTTGAACCCGGGTCTGCTGGGGTTCACAGCATTGTCTCAGGTTGGACCAGATCTGAAGTATGTAGGTAATCCATCAAGATCTGTCCGGACATGGCTGCATTTCCACGACTAACGTGTTGTGCATGTGGAATCTCAGGATGATGAATGAAGCCCACTGGAAACAGTGAGACAGCAGGAGACTCTACTCCTCTCACGCCCTCTCTCCCCCTAATCTCTACTTCTCACAGGATTGTAGTAACTCCCCTCTCTCGTCTGGTTTTTGTCTGGGTATCTGTGCAGGTTATTGTAAACATTTGCTCAAGAGAAACTTTTGAGAAACTCTTGTGCTTTTGACGTATTGATTTTCTTGTTTTTAGTATCGATTTATATATTTACAAATGTCAAGCACATAGGCCTATAGAATATATCAATTTGCTCATACCGATATATGACTACCCTACAGTACTATTAGGAATGTCTCTCCGCAAACAACCAGGTAACTCCTTATGTCCCATATAAACAGAGCAGAGGTTGGACTTGCTTACAGAACCAAAGGGCTGAAACACTAAGCATTGGCAACTGTAATTATGATGTTAACGGCACCACTGGGACTCCCTTTCAGGACATGAGTCATTTGCCCTGTCACTCCTGGATTAGGCAGCCTGAGAAATGCCTCCCCTATGGGTCTAATGGAACTATATACCCATTTTGACCAATTAATCTAATGCATTGTTGGACAGAGACTGCCAATGAGGGCAGATTGATAAATTATTATCTCACTCTAGTGGGTTGATGGAGGGGGCCCCAAGTTCTTTAACTCAAATTGAATTGCCTGGCTCGACATCACATATTTGGAAAATTTGAGCTATTGTTAGGGATGTAAAAGTGAATAGTATGAATTATGTTTCGTAATGTGTTTTTGTGGTCTTATTGGCTTGTTAGTATCTGGCATGGTCTTTCTGTTATTTTGCTCTTATGCGACAACAGTATTGACAGTTTTGTATGATAGAGGATTGCTATCTTACTTGAGAGCCTATGTTTTTCTCCTGTGGGCCGATGGAGAGAAGGAAGTTAGGGTTTCACGGTCTAGAGAGAACAAGCTTGTCAAAACTGTGAAGCAGCTGAGGGAATAGGGAGTAACCAGAGCCCTTTGCACTTCTGCTGTGGCGTCCATCACACCCACAGCTCAGGAGACACGGCTTGGAAGCCAACCATCCCCTGCCATTCTTAGCTCTGTCTGTGCAGCAGCTTTCAAACTGTGGAGTAAAGACCCCACTGAGGCAACCAGAGAGAATGCACACACACACACATCAAATCAAATTGTATTTGTAACATGCGCCGAATACAACTGATGTAGACTTTACTTTGAAATGCTTGCTCACGAGCCATTCCCAACGATGCAGAGTTAAACATTTATAATATTAAAATAAAATAGAAACACAAGGTGTAAAATAAAATACCCAGAGTGTACCAGTACCAGATCCAGGGGCTCAACTTTGGTTTTAGATGTGGCGGGGACATAACTTGGTGGCTGGTATGAGGGTCCTCCCATTTTTGGGGGGCATCTAATGCTAATTTCCTGCATTACTACACAATCTAATATGACCCATGGCCCTTCTAGCCGTCTCTATTTAGAGCAACATAAAGTAAGCAAAAATGCCCACAGTCAAGCTAGGTAAGAGATCATTATTAAATATGTTTAAGTGATTGATAACACTGAACAAGATCAATGATAATTCAATAATGAATATTGTTTTGCACCTTTAACCAATAGCCTAACAAATGAACAACTCTTACAAATAAAGTAAAGACTAAACTTTCGATTGTCTTTAATTAATAATTAAAGACAATCCAATTTCAGCCAGACCACCCAGCAAGCCCTAGCTGCCTACACGCCCAACCCCACCAGTCTAGTCAATAACTCAACTCCCTCCCCAACACAACTTACTTCCAATATTTCTTTTTATGTCTCAAGGAAAGGTTTGGAAAACATTTATTTTTATTTTTTAAACACACACACATTAACACACAGAAACAGTACACCCTCCATATAATTAATATCATAGGCCTAATAGTACTGTTGAGCTCTTGTTACTTGCACACAATATAGCTGGGTCACCCCGTCCTGTCCCTAGGGGTCCACGGCCCTGCAGAGCCCCAACCCAGCACACCCCACTCAGGTTTAGGATCTTAGTGAAACATTCATTAATGGTTTCAGGTGTGTTAGGCCACGGACAGAGTGTCATCCAACAGTATGGCAGACCCCCAGGGTCAGGACTGAGCAGCCCAGCAGCTAGGGATTGCCTAAAAAGGTATGTCCCCTGACGTGGTTATGTTTTCAATACAGACTCATTTTGTTGTACTGTATTCCATATAAGCCATCTAGACCTTATGAAAGTTGCACAGTATACCCTTAATCTTGTAAAACATCTAATCTAGTGATACAGTGTACAGAACTTGACATTTCTTCCATCCATTGTGGGAGTATATGTCACGACTTCCGCCGAAGTCGGCTCCTCCTTGTTCGGGCGGCATTCAGCGATCGACGTCACCGGCTTTCTAGCCATCGCCGCTCCATTTTTCATATATCCATTTGTCTTGTCTTGTTTTCATGCACACCTGGTTTGCATTTCCCCAATCAATAGACTTGTATTTAACCCTCTGTTTCCCATCGTGTGTTGTGTGTAATTATTTTCATGTTATGTTGTGGTTGTTAAGCGCTTTACTTTATTGTTCCGTTTTTTTTGAGCACGTTTGTTTTTGTTGTGCTCCCGGTTTGGAACTATAATAAAGTGCGCTTTATTTAATCATACTCTCCTCTCCTGCACCTGACTTCGCCTTTATACACAGCCTGACAGTATAAACAACTTTCCAATTATTGCCAATGCATTTCTTACCCGCTAGGTTAGATTTTTCTGATAACAGTCTCCAGTCCACATTTCCAAGCAAACAAAAACAGGGAGAAGGGAGAACCTGTAGAATTCAGCCAGCCTTCACAAGACCATAACATATGCAAATATGTCCCCTTTTGTGTTTTACACCTCCAGCAGAATAATTACATTTATGTGTGCATGATTCCATTTCACTGGTATATAGTGAATCATGCACACATAAATGCATGGATGGTCTTAAACTTCAGTAATTTATGTTTGAGATTATATGAACATGACAGGATATACAAACATCTGTACCGTTCATCATCAATAGCTTCTCCTAGGTCTTCCTCACATTTTGTTTTACATGTGTGTCATTGTGAAAAGCCTCTATCAACCCTTGATACAGTTTGGAAATCAACTTTAGAGGTTTGTCAGACTGCCTTGAAATAGTTTAAATCTTTGAGGCTTCTTGCTTGTCCAGTGTTTGCTGCACGAGAGAATAAAGTGTTGTATCTGTAAAAATTCACCTCAGCTCTGTCACAGACTGGTCTTCCCTGGCTGCCTGACCTCAGCTCTGTCACAGACTGGTCTTCCTTGGCTGCCTGACCCTGATGAGACCCCTGTCACCATCTGATCCTGCTCAGATGACGCATGACAAAGATTTACATTGTACATGTATACATTATATTATCCATGAATGATTCAACAATTGATATGACCATTATTCACAGATCTCAGACTGTATCCTACCCATCAACGCAAGATGGAATTTTGTATCCATTCACTGATTGTTATAATATACTGCAAATTTCAACTGAGCTCTGTAGACTGGTCTTTACTGGCTGTCTGATCCTGCTAAAACATGACATAGTGTGACCATGACAGTGAAGCCTGTAGAGCTGTTTATACAGTGTCAGTGTGAAAAGTAGGGAATTATATAGGAAAACCGACAGATCAATAACGTTACATTGCTGTACTGACTAATAAAAACTCACATTGTTGTAACAATGTGCGCTGAGAGTCAGGAAGCAAGTTCAGGGAGTGAGTGTTTTGATGAATAAACGCACCATAATACAAAAGAAACACGAACAACAGCCATGAAACTGAAAAAGAAACAATTACACCTTCGGAAGGAACTAAAGGAAGTGACATATATAGGGAAGGTAATCAGGGAAGTGATGGTGTCCAGGTGAGTCTGATGACGCACAGGTGCGCGTAACGATGGTGACAGGTGTGCGCCATAATGAGCAGCCTGATGACCTAGAGGCCAGAGAGGAAGCACACCTGACAATTGTGCTGATAAAATGTCAGAATATCAATCTTCAGATGTTCGTGAGCTAGCTAGCTAGCAAACTTTTGTCTAGCTCTGCTAGCTAATGATACAATGATACATCATCATATTGACTTCTGTTGAAACAGGACAAAACGAAGGCTACAAAACATTTCCATACACACAACAGCTGTTAAATACTGCTACCTGACAGATATCTAGAAGCTAGCTAGAGCTGAAGTGGCTGTGGTAGCTACTTGTTAGTTAACTAGCTGCTAGTAGGTAATTCACTTCAGTCGAGAGGGGATGAAACATTAGCTAACGTAACATGTCAGTTACACTACTAGCTCAGCAATGGGAGTAAATATTTGTTTTTCTATCAAACAGCAGTTACCTTGCCAGCTAGATCAGTCAACTAAAGAGTAGCCAATTTTCGCTCTGCTTACTTTTACAACTCAGAGAATAAGTGTAACACAGACAGCAGCTGCCTCTGTTCATCTGTCCCGTGCTGGTACTATATGCCAGCCTTTCAGAAGTTTTGCCTTCACACAGTCTGTCTGCCGCTCTGTGATGTCTGTGCTGTTCTAAATCCAGCCAGCTGAAACCGGAAAGCAGCCTACCCAACCACTCTGAGGTGTCTGCATGGTCCTAAAGCACCCCCAAGCTGAGTTTTGCATCACAGTGCAATGATAAAACTAGGGGGGACAAAATCAAATTTCTGAATGTGTGTGTGTGTGGAGGGGGGGTCAGTGAAAGTTGCACCCCTGACCAGATCAATGTGCAGAGGTATGAGGTCTTTGTGGGTAGACGAGTACATGGGGGCAGGGTAAAAGTGATTAGGCATCAGGATAGATAATCAGTGCTTGACTTGGGATAAAATAAGTGCATTTGTCCAAGATGGTCCATTAGATTTTGTTCACAGAAATTCACGAATGACATTATACTGTAGAGACCTCTGTTTGTTCACTGTTGAGGGTTCATACACATTTTCGATGACTTCTCGTTGGCTTTTAACAACATTTTCATGACTTTTATCAGCAGGTATTCCCAAACTGTACACCAGGGGTACACCAAATAAAAATGTGATTCAAATTGAATATATATATTTTTTCCATTGTTTAAAATAAATATTTAAAACATCTTCACATTTTCAAACAGTACATATTTTCCAACGGGGCTTTACGTTTGGGTGAGTTTTTTTCTCTCGCCCGAGTAGATTCGTTTCACTGTCAAAAATACAATTAAAAATACAATTAAACCTTCTAGTGTTCGACACAATGTCAAATACAGGTAGCCTTGTCAAATAATTAACATCCAATCACATTAACCGTTACTCTAGCGGGAAACCTTCACTCTTGCGCAGACATTTAGAAACTAAACGTGAGAATTTGAAAAATAAGCCACGGGAGTTTCTGGAGCGAGAATAAAGACGACTTTTGAGTAGTAAGACATGTATAAAACAACAGATACCATTAATAAGAAGGGGCTAGAAGCGTCTTATATGATAAGCTACTGAGTGGATAGGACAGGGAAGCCCTACACTATCGTGGATGACTTAATTCTTCCTGCTGCTGCGGATATACCAGGGACAATGCTGGGGGAAAAGGTCAAAACAACCATACAGACAATGTCTTCATCAAACAACACTGTTTTACGACACATCCGTGACATGGCAGGAGATGTTTTGAAACAATTAGTGCTTTGCATACAAGCCAGTGAATTCTATGCGTTACAGCTGGATGAGTCAACAGATGTGGCGGGCCTGGCACAGCTCCTGGTATATGTCCGTTACGTTTATGGGAGGTCAATTAAGGAAGACATCCTCTTCTGCAAACCACTAGAAACCAGGACAACATGAGAATATATTTTTAAAGTACTGGACAGCTTTGTGACATCAAATGGACTTTGGTGGTCAAGATGTGTTGGCATCTGTACTTATTGCGCAAAAGCCATGACAGGGAGACATAGTGGAGTGGTAACGAGCGTGCAAGCATTAGCTCCCGACGCCACTTGGGTACACGGCAGCATCCACCGAGAGGCTCTTGCTGCCAAGGGAATGGTCCTGTTGAGCAGCTGATGTTTAGGCTACAAGGTGGTTTGACCAGGGCTTGAACAAAAGCCTGCACACCCAATAGCTGTCCTGGAGGATGGTTGCTACCCTTGATATAAAATATTTCAACACTACTACCAAGTATATTTGTCTTTATAAAATTATTCCCTCATTCAATGAACCAGGGATCAAATGGATAAGGTAGGGTTCTTCAAAGCATAGTATCTAACTAGGCATGATTATATATAAGGCTCAAATATTCATGTTTCAGGGGAGCTCCGCCTGATATAGAGGTCCTGGATGGCAGGGAGCTCGGCCCCAGTGATGTACTGGGCTGTCCGCACCACCCTCTGTACGCGTTGTGGTCAAGGGCGGTGCATTTGCCATACCAAGCGGTGATGCAACCAGTCAAGATGCTCTCGATGGTGCAGCCGTAGAACTTTTTGAGGATCCGAGGGCCCATGCCAGATCTTTTCAGCCTCCTGAGGGGGAAGAGGCACTGTCGTGCCCTCTTCATGACTGTGTTGGTGTGTCTGGACCATGTTAAGTCCTTAGTGATGTGGACACCAAGGAACTTGAAGCTCTCAACCTGCCTCACAACAGCTCCGTTGATGTGGATTGGGGAGTGCTCTCCTATAGCCCATGATGAGCTCCTTGGTCTTACTGACGTTGAGGGAGAGGTTGTTGTCCTGGCACCACTGCTAAGTCTCTGAGGTGGTATGTGAATGGAGAGGGTCTAGGTGTTTTGGGATGATGGTGTTGATGTGTGTTGACCAGACTTTTAAAGCATTTCATAATTGCAGATGTGAGTGTTACAGGGCGGTAGACATTTTGGCAGGTTACCTTGGAGCGCATGGGAACCGGGACACACACAAACACGCTAAACCTAAGATTTCCTTTTATTGGATTTCCTCCAATAAAGCTGTTTGTAGGGATGTCTTTGGCTTGCTTTATCTGGTTAGATGAGTTTTAATATAAACTGAGACATTGTGACTTATGTCAGCCCAGGGGTAGCCCATGTGTAATAAGCTATCCTCTTACACTATATTACTGTATGCTTTGGCAAGCTCATGTTTGCATTAACCTTTCAACATATTATTCAACTCAACTGTGGACGGATGTTCAACTTGTCTGCCTTATTTATTGTTATCTGATTATTTGACTTAGCATGACTTCATTCTTATCAGGCAGATTCCAAGTGAGAATGGGTTTGCTTTCTCCCCTGTTCACTTCATCCTGAACACTCAATATCTATTGTCATTGGTCCACCCCTCTGTTTGACAAAACCCATTCTACACCCTTACAGCTACACTATACATTGGACGTTTGGCGCAGTCTGATGTTGGCAATGGCAGTACAAAACATCTCCGCTAACTGTCCTAGACACAACATCTCTTCCCATCTCCATAAGGAGAGAGTTTTCATGTCTGAGCCTCTCCCTGGTCTAACTGCAGTCCCCTGGCTGACCCTGAGTGCTAGGGGAAGGCCTGAGCCTCTCCCTGGTCTAACTGCAGTCCCCTGGCTGTCCCTGAGTGCTAGGGGAAGGCCTGAGCCTCTCCCTGGTCTAACTGCAGTCCCCTGGCTGGCCCTGAGTGCTAGGGGAAGGCCTGAGCCTCTCCCTGGTCTAACTGCAGTCCCCTGGCTGGCCCTCAGTGCTAGGGGAAGACCTGAGCATCTCCCTGGTCTAACTGCAGTCCCCTGGCTGACTCTGAGTGCTAGGGGAAGGCCTGAGCCTCTCCCTGGTCTAACTGCAGTCCCCTGGCTGTCCCTGAGTGCTAGGGGAAGGCCTGAGCCTCTCCCTGGTCTAACTGCAGTCCCCTGGCTGGCCCTGAGTGCTAGGGGAAGGCCTGAGCCTCTCCCTGGTCTAACTGCAGTCCCCTGGCTGGCCCTCAGTGCTAGGGGAAGACCTGAGCATCTCCCTGGTCTAACTGCAGTCCCCTGGCTGACTCTGAGTGCTAGGGGAAGGCCTGAGCCTCTCCCTGGTCTAACTGCAGTCCCCTGGATGGCCCTGAGCGCTAGGGGAAGGCCTGAGCATCTCTCTGGTCTAACTGCAGTCCCCTGGCTGGCCCTGAGTGCTAGGGGAAGGCCTGAGCCTCTCTCTGGTCTAACTGCAGACCCTGGCTGGCCCTGAGTGCTAGGGGAAGGTCTGACCTGTGTTCACACGCAGCAGAACTCTGTGGTTTGTGGGGCTCCTCACTGATGAGGACTGACAGCCTGTCTCTCCAGCTGCTTTAATCTGCTGACGTCCAGGAAGCATCTGGCCTTGTTGAAGCAATACAAGGTGAAGGACTGAAGGCAGAGCTAGGGGCCTGTTGCTTTTGCATTGACTGGTAACTGGATTAAGATATTTGGATTGTTTTCAGTCTCCAACTCAATAGATAACACCATGTAGTTTGGTATCATAATGATCTATATCATCATTCCAGATTATCTATATTTATTTACCTTGTCTTTACAGGTAAATACATTAAGAACAGACTCTTATTTGCATGATGAGGATGAGACTGAAAATGAGGATTATTATTATGATGATGATGTGTTATCCTCTAGGTTTGTATTTTTTTAATTGTAGAATTCTACCCTCCCCCCAAGAAGTGATGATGGTGATGATGAAGTCGACTGTAGCATATGCCTATAAAGAAGAATGGATAAGGCGAGCCACATGTATCCTTGTCAGACTAACCCCTGCTGTCATGCATTTTCAGATATGTTCTGTACAGTGTAGTGTGGAAACTCTGTAGGCCTACCATAGCATGTTATGCACTACAAATGTGTTTGCATTCACATTGTAGTATTCCCCAAATAATATCATATGTCAGAGGTTAACAGTTTGCTGCAGTTCTTGTTTTTGTAAAGCTAGTTGACTATCGGGGCCTCAAGGTCAGGTCTATGAAATCACTGTGTGGTCAAATTACATGGGGTGGCAGGTAGCCTAGTGGTAAGAACATTGGGCCAGTGACCGAAAGGTTGCTGGATTGACTCCCCAAGTTGACAAGGTATAAATCTGTTGTTCTGCCCCTGATCAAGGCAGTTAACCCACTGTTCCCTGGCAGGCTGTCATTGTAAATGAGAATTTGTTCTTAACTGACTTGCCTTGTTAAATAAAAAAACATACATATGAGCAAACATAATCAATTTATTAATGGCATGTTTTTTAGATCGTTTATTCATTTAACTTTTTCCCAATGTGAAGAACAAAGTGTATTATTTGTTTTTTTCCTATTCATTATTTATCCTTATTAACTCTACTATGTGAGTGATTTATTTGGAAGCGATTCTCTGGATGATATTTGTCTATCATCATCATCATGGAATAATGGCCCCTGACAGCTGAAAATGTAATGTGTTTGGAACGAGGTGTTGGTTTCCGGGAGTCCCTTTCCACCGTCCACAAGAGAGACTGTCAAATTCTTGCAGGCAGTGAAAATAACGGAAGATGGGAATCCATCATGTTAGCATTTAGAAGTCTAAATGGCTTGAGCAGAATCAAGACAACCTGACTCTGGACGGTATTGCTGACAACACACTAAAGCAACTGAATCCTGAGTAGCTCAACTTATGTCCTCCCTGTGTACATCCTCGTAGTGACAGTGAAAAGGAACCGACTGCCAGACCTGAGTACAAACAGTATTTCAAATCATAGAAGTATGTTTGCCATGCTTGACTGAGCTTGTCTGGCACAATGGAACCAATGGAATAGTCCCAAAAGTGCAGACCCCACCCCCATCTGCACCCCAGGCAGGCTCAAGCCAAATACTATCTTGTATGAAGTGGTTTGTCTCTGATTAAAATACAATGGATTAAAGTGACAGTGATATATTACAGAATCCATTTGGAGTGATGAGGGAATGGGTAATCCGAACCACCGCCATGACACCACATACACATCTAATTCAAACTGTCTGCCTCCATGTTTATGTAGCGTTTAAACCTCTCTGCTGTTTTAGTACCTCAGGGATTGAATAAGCTAGAATTACCATCCTCACCAGGCCCACTGTGGTCCAGCCTGCCACATAAACATTTGTAGAGCATATTGACAACCATGTCAGCCGCAGCATTATGTTAGCACCAGGAAGCAAGAAAATAACTCCTTTAAGACATGCAAAGGAAGCTTGAGCTAATTTACTATTGACCGACTGATGAGAGGTTCCCTACACCTGAGAAGGGACCGTATATCTTCTGGAGAGGAACTTGGCACCGCTTGTGGTATTTTGTATTAAGTACCTGTTGAAAGACAGGGATATACTGCACACAACTCACTCCCAGATATTTAGCCACGGGCCATAGTTTTAGCTTATCTATCACTTGCTTTCTCTACCTTCTAATAAAACAGGTGACAACAAACCTTCATTTCACATTATTTGTAGAAAACACTAAATGAAAAATGGCCATTCTGTTTAAACCTACAGGCTTGAGGGGAATAAGGATATGCTCAGACGTAACACACCCATTGCTGTTTTGGGTCTTTGATCAGCAATTTGTAGCAAAGTGTGTAGGAGAGACCAGATGTTCTCTCTCTATCTGGTTCTACTGTCCAGAGAGAGAGAACATGCAACTAATCTAAATCTGCAGGTTACCAAGAGTTAAGGACCCGCAAACAAAGGAAAGGCTATATGAAAGGAACTCCTTTGATTGTTTCCATTGAACCAGGTATTTCACAAGGTTTTACATGTTTGATGCATAGACATAATCATCCCCTAAGCATCTATAACTTGGGAAATAATATATCCCAATAGTCATAATTTTGTTATGATCTTTCTTTGGAGCTGTTCTTTTCGAACCCTCAGTAAATCAAAAAAATAGTACAGTGTGTGGCACGTGGATACTTTAAAGACTGGCAATGATGGATGGGGTGTTTTGGCTGTATTCGAAGTCCGCTGGTGAATTACATCATCGTTCTCTCATCATGTGAAATCCAATACCTTGTCAAACATAAGATCAGGTCGCCAGTATGACTGTATAGTGTTTCATATATTTTGAACTCAAAGTCTTTTATCCAATGTCGTCACTTTGAAAACAAACATATGAATAGCATGAGAACACCCATTACAAAACTGTTTTACTGCCCCTTGGGAAAATGATTGACCACATATTTTCTCCACTTAAAACCACAATGTTGACATATTTAAGAGGACATTCACAGGGTAGTGCAGTACTATTATATGCATAGTGCATGACCATAACCTTATACCGTAAAAAAAAAAGAAAAGAAGATTCAGTGATGTAAAAATCACTCTTATTCATTTACACAGAAATAAGAAGTCATACTTAGTTTTTGCATACAGTGATCAAATGCAGCATTAGAATTTCACCATTATACCACAGAACTCGGTTTCAAATAGTATATTCCTTCAGATACTTTGAGTGTTTGACTGAGCCTACCTGGAGCACCAGATAGTTAGTGTGGCACTTTTGGGACAATTGCACCAATCAAGTACAACTAAAGTATATGAAATATTTTAAATACTATTTGGACCCAGGTCTGCAGAACACCATATGTGTTCAGTGTGATTCAGTGGACAGAGAGACAGAGAGAACAGGGTGAACCAGTGGGCAGAGACAGTTCACTGCACATCCCTCAGCCTACTTCATTAAGCCCCCACAGGCACATACATTGTGAAATCACTCCGAGAGTGAAAACAGCAACGAAGATCTCATTACTTTCATCCTAGCAAATTGCTTCTATTCTGCCTGGCTGACTGTCTATAAAACCATCCTCCCCCAAACAGAGATTCCCTCTGAGTGGCCCAGTGAATGCGGAGGAGGGGAGAGAAGTCACTCTACTGTAAACTCGTTAAGCAAACACAGCAAATTAAGATTAAACCCATACTGTCTACCTCTGCTATGATTCACTGATAATAACCGAGCACATCAACAGGCCTTTATAGGGCTGAAATATCTCTGTCTCTCTCTCTCCCTCCCCCTCTCTCTCGCTCTGTACTTTTTACAAAGCCATCAACCAGAGTCAGTTTGAGATACCTTGTGTGTACTCATTATTGAAAATAGGATGTGTGTTTGTTAGTGTATGTGTCTGTTTTTAGTGTGTTAGTGTGTGTGTCTGTTTTTAGTGTGTTAGTGTGTGTGTCTGTTTTTAGTGTGTTAGTGTGTGTGTCTGTTTTTAGTGTGTTAGTGTGTGTGTCTGTTTTTTTTTTAAACGAGGACATGCTTACAGCGAAGCATCACAGAGGGCAGTTGAAAAAAATCAAAGTCCTTTGGCATGGCTGGTAGATTCCTGCCATTCATTGGTTCCCCCTTAAGATAACAAAAGGCGGTCTTTGTTATGTGAAGGCAAGCAACCGTTGAAATTGGGCAAAGTTTTGCAGGCAAGTGAAACTCTTATTGTTCACGCCTTCAGCATGGCCACATCAAATAGTAAAAAAGTACTCACATGATTGTAGTTATCCTCAACTTTTGTAGCCAAAGGCAAAGCCAATGGACACACTCTCTGTAGCAACTCCTATAACTGCCAGTTCATTTTATCAGAATACACTCATCTATATCAAGACCATCCTCAAAATTACCTGCATCGTAAATGTCACCCTATTCCATATGTAGTGCACTACTTTTTTTTTAATGCGATAGGGCTCTGGTCAAAAGTAGTACACTTTACTGTGTAGGGAACAGGGTGCCATTCGGAATTCAACCAACGTCTTTCTAAGGTCCATGTGCAACTAATGTTTCTTTCAGAGCTAAATGAAAGGCATAGGAAGTGTCAGAGACATGTGACATGACTACTTAGAAGTCAACTTATTATACGTTACTGGTGTGTCTTCTTACATGTCATCATCTCTGAACTAAGGAGTGGAAAGGTCCATAGCAGTGATGACCAGTTCAAACTTGTATAAGAATACAGTAAAGTCTGTTGAGTAAAAATTCTTCCTGTTTGTATAGGCCTTTGCATGCTCAGTGATGTAATTGTGCACATAGGCTGTCTGATCCCTCTTTATAAAATCGTAATGTTCCATCTGGTTTAAATCATATCAGTTGCAACAGTTTTGGCATAACAATTTTTTTCTTCTGCTTCGCTTCTTTGATGTTGTGGATTTGAATGGATACTGTAGATACATGTCATGGGAATCATCAGCAAGTACACCTTTTACTGACAGATTGGTTGGAACAATAAAGGGGAGATATTGCACAACATAACCACAGACCTTGGCACTCCCAGGGGGAAAGATCAATGTCTTGTTTCTTCTTCGTTGGAATTGGTTTGGAGGCGGACACTGGAAACTGGGGAAATAAACTACTTTCACACACAATGGCTCTCTTACAATTGTTCTTGACTAATCAGAAATGATCCATGTTCTTTATTGTTACCCGTTTGGAAAGAATGCCTACCAAAAAAATATATTCATCATGTCACTTATAGGTCATGTGAGTGATCTCTGTGGCATGTTGAAACCCTTTCCAAAGCAACATCTGGTCCTTGGTAGGTATTCAGCCCTTATGCAATCTCAGACATGTCTTTTCTAACAACAGTATGTACAGTATTTTGTCAAGTTATCGTTACCCATTGTGTATTTATTCCACCTGATTTTATTTTATTTTCTCTCTGCATTGTTGTGGAGGGCCTGTAAGTAAGCATGTTGCTGTTAGTCTACACCTGTTGTTTACCAAGCATGTGACGAATAACATTTGATTTGATTTGATTTACTCCTCAATTACTATTGGTTTAGACTTCTAAGGTATCATACACATTCTGGTAGACTTTGTGAAAGTAGCCGTCACCTTTCAACCAACCTGAAAAGGAGAATAAGAGCTCCTTCAGATAGATAGTCACCAGGCAAAAATACAGTAAACCAATGTTTCAACTCAATTAAATATCAAACAAATATGGACATTGGTTTTTCGTTTTTTATGTTACCTCAGGGTATAGTCCGATTATTCAGATGAGAAGGTCGCCATGGAGATGTGAGCGAGCCAGTGACCTCACCACTTGTAGCCCACTGCTTTTCATTACGCCCTGGTGTTGCTTTGCCTTCTAGAGTTCCCAACACTGCAGTTAGCCCTGCCCTTATTTTGATGTGCACCATACGTTTTCACCATAGCAACCTAAATCTACTTTAACCCTGGAAAATCCCTATTTATGTCCTCATTAAAAAAAAATTATCCAGAGGAATAAGAAGGCAATGTGAGACTGTTCTTTCTCCCTAATGCTGAGCTGTAGGTCTTCTCTGTGGTGTTGAAACTACTCCAGGGGAACTTACAGGGGCAAAGGAGTATTGCAATTGTGAATGTACGTGTCTACGTAAATAGTGGAGTTGAACAGGTGCTTTTTAGAGTGGGGAGTGAATGTGTGTGTGAAGGGGGTGAGTGTGAAAGAGCTAGACTGGTTCCTCATTCCTGCGATTCAAAAAACAACAAACTGCCCCACCACTTGTTTTGGTAAACAGCTGATGAATGGCTATACAGTATATCATTCATTTAAAAGTCCAAAAATGTATGTGGCAAGTGAACAATGCTGTTTTAAGCAGAAAAGTTGTGGAATTTATTAGAGACACAGTACATTTTCAGAATAACAGCTAACCTCTTAACTTTGAAGAGGTCTTTTGGATGTATGCCCACTGATGCTGGCTCAACGTACAATGCAGAAATGTTCAGCTCAGTTCAACTCAGGACAGGCTTTCGGTTCCGTGACGTATTTAGCCAGAGACAATGTTGAATGATGGCTGTCATTTTGACTGTAGTGCCGTAATTACGAGAGCAAAGCTGCTATAGCTGTGCTGCACAATTTATATATTTTTTGGGAAAGTCCCAAGGTTTCTGAGGACCTAATTTAGCCCAGCTGGGTGTTGTTTACGGGCCCTGTCAGGACATTTGATGAACACAGCAATATGCCTGCCAGTTGTATTTCCGCTCCTGTCATGAGCTTTTCAAATCAAATGTCAGGCTTTGGTTTGCATGGGTACATTATTACAGTAGCATTAAGTACAAGCACATTAAAGGAGAAGTTACCTTTATTTGTACCAAATCTCTATTTTGATGTAAGTGGCATGGTTATAGCAGTGTCCAGACACTTTTTTTGCAATCTCACTTGTTTTTGAGAATCCCCACCAATTATATACTTCCTCATGCTCATTCATCAGTTATAGTTATAGTTATTGTTTTGAGTTACTATTAATATTTGAGATAAAACGTGAACAAAGGCTGCTAAAACACCCAAATACATCCTTTTTGGAAATGAGAATTCTCTGAGTATAGTGACGCAGGTCTTTAGATGTTGTACACATAGAATTGTGTCATTCCGACCTTTATTCCCAACACTATATTCCATTTTGTGTGACTCTAGCGATACATCTCTGTGCAGCTCAAGATACTTTTCCGTGTGCGCATGAGCGGGCTACATGGAGAAGCAGCGCAGCAGGGGAAAACGCTTGAATCACACAAAATGGAATATAACGTTGTGGTAATGTTTGGAATGACACAATGTCATTGTTTCTCATGGTACACTAATGAACTTGAAAACAAGATCACTGCAGGGGTAAGGCAGCACAAATAAACTGCTGAGAGACGGCTCAAGTACGCACACTCAGTTCTGCATACTCAAGTGTGTCATCCAAAGAGTTATTGATTCTCTGAATGTTTTAACCACACAGTCTTTGATTCATACAAAGCGGTCCTCCATTTTGGCTCCGCGTTGACCCAAGTCAAGATGTGGAGCCGATGACACAGGCGCCAGTGAGATGAGCTGCAGTTGTTTATGTTTCTTTTCAACTCGGCA